>NW_026935748.1:0-65187 GCF_032062105.1 Saccostrea cuccullata | reverse complement strand
TTACCTAAGTGTAACTAAGAAAAACGCTTTTCATATATGAACATTTGACAAACAAAACTCCTGTTGATTATGGTATGTATTGGGGCATATTGGTATATAAAATATGGAATTTTCATCTCATTTTGGAAGTTTTATGACAATTTATCGTAAATTTTACATGGAGTGTCTAAACATATAAGGCCTTGAAATGACGTAAAAAAGGGAGGGGTTTCCTTATCTATTATTCTACAAAGTTTTGCCCCTGACAAAAATGGTAGAGACCTAGGAAATGTTGAAATTGGCTACGTAGAGCATCCAGAGTACTTGTTTTCTAATGCAAAAAGAGATTCAGAAAGAAAAGGGATGCAAAAGTAATGTCGATTTGTAGTCAAGGTGTGAAAAGTCAATCACGTCAAAATTACGCTGATCAATGTGTTAAAAATATTAAACTCCAAAAAGTAAAGAAAGGGGTCGCAAAATCAAGCGAAGTTTCCTTCCAATGTATAAATCCATATGCAATATTATATACATTGAAAGCCGCTGATCATTGTAAAGTCATATAAAAGACGGTTATTAATGTGTATAAATGTACATATATAACTATGCAAAGATCATTGTATTATTATTTATATCTGTACTGAGGAAAACAAGTAACAGTTAAACGAAGTCTGTAAGCATATCTAATGTTAATTTTAAATTTCTGTTGAAGTTACTCTTATCATTTCTTAAGTGTTGAAAGATTGATTTCATTTCTTTCTTGAATTCATTCAAGAATATTGAAGTAGTTTTTTTATTCTTATTTTCATACTTGATGCTGTTTCTTGTTTTCCATATTGACCACTTGTATATATAAATCAAGTTGTTAATACAAATTCGAACATTTTTGGGTTCTCCAACGAATCTCAATAAAACAATACATACATCAACTTTGATTGGATTCACTACAGAAATTTTTAACATTATATTTTGAACCACTTCCAGAAGTGGTTTGACATGTATACATTCATAAAATAAATGTTTCTGACTCTCTATATTTGATTTACAGAAGAAAAAAAACATTTGCCATTTGATAAACATATTTTACTTAATTTTTCTTCAGTGTACAAGATGTTATGCAAGCATTTCCATTGAAATTCTTGAATATTTTGTTTTAACCTAACTTCGTAAATTGAGCCCCAAGTTCTTTTCCATGTAATTTCAATTTGCATCAATTTCTCCCATTTTTCTTGAGATTTTGGAGTGATATTTTTGTTTAATAATCTTTGTATATCTTTGACTTTAAATCTTCAAAATGTATGAACTTGTTTGTTCTTCTTTCAAACAAAACATTTTCACGCAACATTCTATTTACAGTATTTCTACCTTCAAGAATGTCAAGATATGTTAAAGGTATAGCGGCTTTAATTTTACTGTATTAAAAAATCCAACTCCTTTTGTTAAGAAGTTTTGAAAATATGCAAACATTAGTCTTAGAATCGGTATCCAAAATATCTCCAATAGTTTGTAAACCACATTTAATAAAAGACTCTATATATAGGCTTTTGCCCCGAAATTATATATATTTATTTTCAAAAATCTGACATTTAAAAATTTCATCTTTGCTTTCTGGTTATAAGTGTGATCTAAATTCACTGACGGCCAATAATGCGTTTTTATAAAATGTGGGTAGTTTATTAAAAGATATGTTCATAAGGTAAGAGCAATTAAAATAAAATATTCCTGTTTTGGATAATATTTTTTTTTAATTTTCTATTAATTTGGCAAAAAATAAAGGTATCAAGCTAAAATTTTTAAAATTTCTGCCCTATTTTTTGCTGTTGTTGTTTTATATTCCTTATCATTTTTAAAAGCACAGAGTACAAAAAACTAATTCTACAGTCTCAGTCCACAATCGTTTTGATAACCCCTCGTATTAAAATTAACTAAAACAACTTCTATTGTTTTTACATATCGTTATAAAAAATACTTGTTGAGATAAAAATACAATTTAAAGTTTCTTGTTTTATAGAGCGCCGGAAGCGAATATTAATCCTAATCCTTGGCACTAACGTTGAAATGAAATTTTTTAGCATTTATACAATCAGCTATCCCATCATACCTTATACTAAGAAGTGTACCAGCTGCTGTATTTGCAGTCTGAGTACATGAATGATATCAACAGTTGAATTTTATTTCAATTTCAACATTCTGACTATTACTTCATTTACTCAATAGCTGAGGTGACTAAATATTCATTAATTCGATATTATGTCTTGAATAGTGGTATTCATGAATGAAATGATTCTTAAAAACACATTTACATATAATAATGTTTCATAGTTAGTCAGTAATAAATAATAACATTTTATAGTGAGGTACGTGTTTTATTTCCTTTTAGAGTAACATTGAATCATTCCAGCTTAATTACGTACATCATCGCCAAAACTCTTAACAAACTGTGGTCACGTGCTTGAGTCAAGTATAATGAAATATAACGTGTTATATTTTTGAATGCAGTCAGTGATCTTTTAACTTTTTCCAGGGTAAGAGCATTAAATTATTAAGCATGTTTTAAAAGGGAAAATGCATGCTAGTAATAGTTTGCGTTACGAGCAGCAATTCAATATACTTGTTACAAAATATATTTTACTCCGCTCTTGATAATAAAGAAAGTAAGGGTTAATAGTAAATGTGTAGATAAAAAGCCACTTTACACACACACACATACAATATATATATATATATATATATTAGAAAAAAATGACAAGGCAACAATGTTAGTAAAACGTAAGCGCTTTCTTCATTATTTCTTCAGACGTTTTACATTTCAAAACAATTCAAAAATGTGACGTAATAACGTTACCTGTAGATAACGTCAACAACAATGCAATGACGTCACAATGCTAAAAGAGGAAACAATTATAGCGTCAAAGTAAAATAACATAATTCATAGCGTAATAAATAAGTCATGAGACAGTCTATTTTAAACTATTTAAAGATGGTTTAAAAATCTTGATAAAATGTTTTTCTTTTTCCCGTCTTTCTAAAACGTTTTCTGTTTTGAGTTTATAAAAGGGATAAACTGTGAATTGTCCCTGTCCACAAACAGCAAGATGTTCACTGAGTTTTATTTTTCTGTACTCGGGTTGGCTGATATGCTGTCTGTGTATACGTATTCGAGTGCGAAGGGCGGTCCCGGTTTCTCCTATGTATAGTTCTCCGCATCCAGCGCATGTTATACAATAAATCAGGTTTTTTGATGCACATGTCATATCTGCATTTACGGTAAATTTCTTATTTCCGAGTGTAAAAGTACTTCCCTCTTTAATATATCGGCAAGTTCCACAACGTAAGTCGGAGCATGTATTGACCGTGTATGAAATCCGTTGTTGAAATAAAGATTTGCACAATATTCTCCGGAGGTTTTTAGGTTGTCTTTTACTGTTGATGAATTTATATTTTTCCAGAACTTTAGACATTTTCTCATCAGTCTGTAGAAGGTTGTTGAGGTGACGCACTGTAGGAGTAATATTCCTGTTCTTCGGATTGTAGGTAGTTACAAGCGGTAATATTGAGGTATCCGGGTCGTCACTTTTTGAGGAATTGATAAGTGTTTCTCTGTCGATTTCTCTGGCCTTTTTTATCCCGTCCTCAATGATTCCGGAAGGGTAACATTGTTCAAGTAAATATTTTTTCAATTCATTTAGACGTTCATCTCTTGTTCTCTCGTTGCTAACTATTGTGCAGACTCTTCTAGCTAAATTGTACGGGATCGACCGTTTCGTATGGCTAGGGTGACAGGAACTGAAATGGAGATATTGGTGGGTGTCCGTCGGTTTGTAGTATATGTCTGTAGAAATCGACAGAGAAACACTTATCAATTCCTCAAAAAGTGACGACCCGGATACCTCAATATTACCGCTTGTAACTACCTACAATCCGAAGAACAGGAATATTACTCCTACAGTGCGTCACCTCAACAACCTTCTACAGACTGATGAGAAAATGTCTAAAGTTCTGGAAAAATATAAATTCATCAACAGTAAAAGACAACCTAAAAACCTCCGAAGAATATTGTGCAAATCTTTATTTCAACAACGGATTTCATACACGGTCAATACATGCTCCGACTTACGTTGTGGAACTTGCCGATATATTAAAGAGGGAAGTACTTTTACACTCGGAAATAAGAAATTTACCGTAAATGCAGATATGACATGTGCATCAAAAAACCTGATTTATTGTATAACATGCGCTGGATGCGGAGAACTATACATAGGAGAAACCGGGACCGCCCTTCGCACTCGAATACGTATTCACAGACAGCATATCAACCAACCAGAGTACAGAAAAATAAAACTCAGTGAACATCTTGCTGTTTGTGGACAGGGACAATTCAGTTTATCCCTTTTATAAACTCAAAACAGAAAACGTTTTAGAAAGACGGGAAAAAGAAAAACATTTTATCAAGATTTTTAAACCATCTTTAAATAGTTTAAAATAGACTGTCTCATGACTTATTTATTACGCTATGAATTATGTTATTTTACTTTGACACTATAATTGTTTCCTCTTTTAGCATTGTGACGTCATTGCATTGTTGTTGACGTTATCTACAGGTAACGTTATTACGTCACATTTTTGAATTGTTTTGAAATGTAAAACGTCTGAAGAAATAATGAAGAAAGCGCTTACGTTTTACTAACATTGTTGCCTTGTCATTTTTTTCTAATATTATTTACCGGACACTGTGCCAATTCTTTTCATTTTGGATATATATATATATATATATATATATATATATATATATATATATATATATATATATATATATATATATATATATATATATATATATATATTCAAAAAATTATTTTTCCTTGGTAAAGGGATAAAATAAAATCCAAATTCAAATGATAAACTCAAACTTTAATCTAAAGCGCTTTCGCCCCATGCAGGCTCATCCGTAGATTTGAAATTGTAAACAAGTTACATTATGACGTCATTCTCGTGACGTTATGTAGGCAACGTTAAACATAATGATTATGTTTAACGTTGCATACATAACGTCACGAGAATGACGTCATAATGTAACTTGTTTACAATTTCAAATCTACTGATGAGCCCGCATTGGGCGAAAGCGCTTTAGATAAAAGTTTGAGTTTATCATTTGAATTTGGATTTATATATATATATATATATATATATATATATATATATATATATATATATATATATATATATATATATATATCCAAATTTGAAAATTTCACAGTGTCCGGTTTTTATATAGGTAAAATTAAAATAAAAAAGGCAACACAGATTAAAACGTAAGCGCTTTCATTACATCTTCAGACGTTTTACAAATGCATTCTTTATCCTGACTGCAATGTCTTACAAAACTATTAATACTTTAAAAATCATTATCTATAATTGAATCTGACAGCAAGCAATTAAATGCTTGCAGTTTGTTCACACCTTTGAAACCAAATCCGACATGTGTTTATACTCTTAGCCGGAGAACATCGAAAGGTTACACTCTGTGTGAAAGTTTCATCAGAAATCAAATTAAATTAAACTATTAAGACTGGGATTAAATTTTTGAATGAAATATTTCTCTTTTTCTCTTCTTTCTGTTATATTGTCTTGAAAAAGTTTATAAAAAGGGAACACTTTAAATTGTCCTTGTCCGCACCTATCAATGTGTTCGCTGAGTTTGATCTTACGGTACTCAGGAACTTGAATATGCTGTTTATGCACGCGAATTCTGGCTCTCAATGTGGTCCCCGTTTCACCGATGTAGAATTGGTTGCATCCTCCGCAAGTAATAACATATATTAAATTTTTGGACTCACATGTCATGTCTGAATTAATAAAGAAATCTTTTCCTTTGAAATTAAATGATGTTCCTTCTCTTAAAACAGAACATGTGCCACATCGCGGATCTTTACACTTTGTCACGGATTTTGTAGATTTCGTTATTTTGGAAGGACAGAGTATTCTTCTGAGGTTTTTGGGCTGCCTTTTGCTGTTTATAAACTTGAATTTTGAAAGAACATTTGACATTTCTTCATCCGTTTTGAGAATTTCGTTCAGATTTTGAACGATAGGTGTAATATTTGGGTTTTTAGGATTGTAAGTTGTGACTAGTGGTAATATTTTAATATTTTCCTCATCATTAGGAGTTGGATTAATTAATTCTTCTCTGTTTAATTCCTTTGCTTTTCTGATGCCGTCGTTGATTAAGCTTAAAGGATAATGTTGGTCTGTGAGAAATATTTTCAATTCATCCAGACGTTGATTTCTGGTTTCCTCCTCACTTACTATTGTGCATATTCGTCGGGCTAGGTTGTAAGGTATTGCTCTTTTAATGTGTCGCGGGTGGGAAGATCCAAAATGCAAATATTGATGAGTGTCAGTACTCTTATAAAATATATCTGTTGCAATTTTGTTGTTTTCCTTACAGATTAATACATCTAAAAATGGTAATTGAGTAGAACTTTTTTCCATTGTAAATTTGATATCTGGGTCTAATTCATTTAAGGTATCATTTAAAATGATCAAATCTGAATCATCTTTTTTCCATATAATAAAACAATCATCCAGATATCTTTTCCAGTTTCTTTTAAGATATTCGCAAAATTCTGCATCAAACTGTTCATTAGCTTTTTCATATAGTGCTTCTTCTAGGTATCCAAGGGTAAGTGTTGCATATGTAGGGGCCATTTTGGTACCCATGGCTGTACCTTTCACTTGATGAAAATATTTGTCATTGAAAGTAAACACATTGTTCTTTAAAACTAATTCGGTGGCTTCCAGTAAAAATTCTTTTGTAAACCGGTTGTCAATTTCATTTCTGTGATTTTCAATCCAAAAATTTAAAGCCTTGATTCCTAAGGTACTGGTTATATTGGTGTACAGATTTACTACATCTAAAGTTACAAGTTGTGTATTAAAATCGACTTGTTTAGGTAGATGTCGTAAAAAATCTAAATCGTCCCGAACAAAACTTTTAACGTGTTGACAGAGAGGTTTCAACACTATATCTAGTAGATTGCTGAGACGTTGGGTAGGTGCTTCGGGTCCTCCAACAATCGGTCGGAATGTTAGATCTTGTGGATTTTCACAAACAATATATTCGGCGTTTTGTTTTTTTATAGCTTCTTTGATTAATTTTGATTTGTGTATTTTAGGTAGCCCATAGAAACAACTTTCCTTATAGTCAAAATTAATTACAAAATCTTCCTCCTTTTCTGATAATACTGAGGAGTGTTTATGTAACAATTTCTTAATTTTTTGCATCGCTTTTTTATCCTGGTTTTCAGCAACTTCTGTGTAGAATTCTGTATTGGAAAGCATATGTGTTATCTTTCTTTCATAGTAATCGGCGTTCATAATAACCACAGCTCCTCCTTTATCAGCTTCTTTAATGATGATAGTTTTATCGCTTGCTAAGGATCGTAAAGCTTTCTCCTCGTTTTTGGACAAGTTATTTCTTACTGATTTATTATGTGTTGTATCAAGTGTTAGACTTTGAAGAGTTTCACAAACAGTATCTAACATACCATTTCGTCCTTTTTTGGGATTGAAATTAGATTTATTTCTAACTAAATCCTCCGGTTCATTTGAATCCGATTCATCACTCTCTGTGGTGTTAAAGTATTCTGCTAGTCGTAATCTACGTGTGTATTCTTTAATATCTTTTTTTTGATGAGGAAAATATTAAAATATTACCACTAGTCACAACTTACAATCCTAAAAACCCAAATATTACACCTATCGTTCAAAATCTGAACGAAATTCTCAAAACGGATGAAGAAATGTCAAATGTTCTTTCAAAATTCAAGTTTATAAACAGCAAAAGGCAGCCCAAAAACCTCAGAAGAATACTCTGTCCTTCCAAAATAACGAAATCTACAAAATCCGTGACAAAGTGTAAAGATCCGCGATGTGGCACATGTTCTGTTTTAAGAGAAGGAACATCATTTAATTTCAAAGGAAAAGATTTCTTTATTAATTCAGACATGACATGTGAGTCCAAAAATTTAATATATGTTATTACTTGCGGAGGATGCAACCAATTCTACATCGGTGAAACGGGGACCACATTGAGAGCCAGAATTCGCGTGCATAAACAGCATATTCAAGTTCCTGAGTACCGTAAGATCAAACTCAGCGAACACATTGATAGGTGCGGACAAGGACAATTTAAAGTGTTCCCTTTTTATAAACTTTTTCAAGACAATATAACAGAAAGAAGAGAAAAAGAGAAATATTTCATTCAAAAATTTAATCCCAGTCTTAATAGTTTGATTTAATTTGATTTCTGATGAAACTTTCACACAGAGTGTAACCTTTCGATGTTCTCCGGCTAAGAGTATAAACACATGTCGGATTTGGTTTCAAAGGTGTGAACAAACTGCAAGCATTTAATTGCTTGCTGTCAGATTCAATTATAGATAATGATTTTTAAAGTATTAATAGTTTTGTAAGACATTGCAGTCAGGATAAAGAATGCATTTGTAAAACGTCTGAAGATGTAATGAAAGCGCTTACGTTTTAATCTGTGTTGACTTTTTTATTTTAATTTTACCTATATATATATATATATATATATATATATATATATATATGTGTGTGTGTGTGTGTGTGTGTGTGTGTGTGTGTGTGTGTGTGTGTGTGTGTGTGTGTGTGTGTGTGTGTGTGTGTTTAAAGGTTTGAGTTTTGTTCTTCATGTGACGAAGTTTTGGAAAGTAAGCACTATGGCAACAGAAAGAAAGATAGTTTTTTGGACTATTTTATCCGCAATGCAATTGATATATTCCTGCTCAAGCCAAACCCTTTATTCTGACTCGGACACGTGTTCTGAACAAGATGAAATAAAGACATTAAAAGATCAAACAGCATTTCTGAAGCAGCTTGTCAGCAGGCTCAATCAATCCAAAAAAGATCAGGATATTAAAACGGAGATGCTTGAGAAAGAATTAAACTCAGTCAAGGAAACACTGTTAATATGTAAGAATCTTCTTAGATTTTAATCGAATCATATATTATAAAACTATCAATTTTGGCCATCACCTTCTCGGGTAATACTAAATCATCTTTTAATTGCGATTTGTCAGTTTATCTCCAATTTAAGAAGCATTCTGTACCAAAACAAAACAATTGGTTACATGTAGCAGTGATTAATATTTGCTAGTTAAATTAGGTTCTAACACTTGCGTATGCGAATAAAAGTTAGTTTTGCAGTTATTGTAGCAATTAATTTTCCTATGAAATATCTGTTAGATGTCTAACTGAGTGACCTCAAACCTTATATAAAAACAAATAATTCGTTTTGTTCACCTGCTCGTGGCATCCACGTGCACAAAAAGATTTTTTCAACATTAAATTAAAAGTACACCTGGACATTCCAAAATTATAAAATAGTACTTTTCTTTCACCCATTTTCCTCTCGAGTGATGAAATTATGATCGTTGTTGGAATTGGAAGGGAGGAAATTGACTCTTTTCTGACTTAATTATCTGTATGAACGTGAAAACTTATATTCAACGTAATATGAAAATATTCATCAAAAAGATACCCCACCTGACATTGAAACCTAACCCCCCTCCTTCCCAAATAAGGTGAATAGAGAACGTCTCCATTTTAATTATTTTTGGGGGGAGGGGTGGGAGAGTAGGTTTTTGTCGTTTTCAGGCACAATTTATGCTGTCTTTTCTATTTCATTCATCCCCCTTGAAAATAAATCCAACTTTTCTGATATTAGGTGTTTATTCCACATTCCATGTAACATAGAAAATTGAAAAACAATAAATTCTAAATTTATAACCTGGTTATCTTAATTTGAACTTAGTTTCTCTTATTGTGTTTGGCTGGGACTTCAACTATATACCCAATTAGTAGGGTACCCGCATCGTTATTCTTCACAATTCGGTCGTTTCCTATCGTGTGTGTATCCTATCGTATCGTGTTTTCTGTTTATCGTGTTTTGCGTTTTCTATCATGTTTTCAGTTTATCGTGATTTGCGTTAATCGTGTAGATCCTATATCAGGTTTTATCGTGTATCGTGCTTTGCGTTTATCGTGTATATTCGGAAACCCTCACTTTTTATCTTTAATATAGGAATAAATGACCAAGGTGTTCCGAGTTTCGTTTTCGTTTTGTTAACTAAAATAAGATTTCTTTAACCGAGAAAGAGAATAATGTACCACTGTCAGTATATCGCTGTATCATACCGCCCTCCAGCACCCTTCTGAAGTTTAAACTGTTATCCCTTAGTTTTCATCATTAAAAGAAATATTAAAGCGTAGAAGGAAAATAATAAGTAAATTATAATATTTATGAAGAAATAAATAAATTAATAATAAAATAAATACCCGGGTAAATCAAATAATTATGGTAAAGCAGACAGTAATTATCAAAATTTAATATATATTTGATATAATAAATCCCCTGTTTTCTTTTTAATTTATCGAATTTTATTTTTTTTTTTTAATTTATTTTTTTTTGGGGGGGGGGGTGATTAAATAGTATTATTATGATTTTCTTAAATTAGTCAGAGTTACTTGAGGAAGATTTTCTGTAAACCACGATGCATGCGTATCCCCCCCCCCTCGAAAAAATATAAATAACTAGATGAGATCTCGTTGCGAGCAACGAGTAGGTCTTTTGTTGAATTTCTCGATGAGATGAGATGTGATTTTGACTGAGATATTCGTTAAAAGCGAATGTCATTAAGTTTTTCGTCATATAATTTAAAGTTTCTGATTTATATCAAGATATCTTGAACATCTTTTGTTTAATATGGCTTATTAAAATACCATCCCCCACCCCACCCCCCCACCCTTTTCAAGATGTACAACCTCAAAGATATAGCATTTTGGCCCCTTGAAACCCCTCATTACGTAACATATGACCAAAATTTTAAAATACTAGTATGTTGTTGCAAATCGTTGAGAAGGATATGGAGATAACGAACAATATTCAATATCAAAGTTCATAAAAAAAAATACAAAATAGCAGAAGAGGAACACGGACCCTGAAACATCAGAGGTTGGATCAGGTGCCATATCTTTTCTTCTGTAATGTTTCACAAAATATTGATCGTTTAAGAGTTAAAGATGAAAGGCTTTTTACCCCTCTGAGCCCCTTATTTAAGGAGTCAGCCTGTTTTTCTTGATATCAAATAAAAGGTCTTGTAATTTCAAAGACTTTTTTTCAACACATATTCAGAGATTTCTTTTCGTTGAAGATATTTTCTATATGGAAATATTTAGGGTTCATCTCTCCAAGTCCTTAATGGGGCTCTTTGTTAAAAATACAAACAGTGCATATTGTTTGGAACATTATTCTGACCATCTTTAATTTTGTTCAATATTGCTTATCAAAATATTCATGCTTTTCAAGATATAAGCCGTCAGATATATAGCATTCTTGCCCCTTGTGACCCCTTATTACGTAACATATGATCAAAATTTTATAATATGTTTATTGCAAATCGCTATGATGAACACTTGTACTTCAGTTATGTATGACAAAATATTGATCATTATAGAGCTAAAGATGAAAAACGTTTACCTCTCTGAGCCCCTTACGTGAGGAGTCAGCCCCTTTTTATATCAAATGAAAGGTCTTGTGATTTCACTGACTTTTTGTTCAACATTTATTCAGAGATTTCTATTCCTTGTGGAGATATTCGGAATGGATGTATTTAGAATCCACGAAGTAATAATGCAAAAATTACGCATATTGCTTAGATCATCATTCTAATCAGCTTTTGTTCAATATTGCTCATCAAAATTTCCCCCTTTTCGAGACATAAAGCATCAAAGTTTTGGCATTCTGGCCACTGTTAAGCCCTAATTACGTAACATATGATCCAAATCTTATCATATATTGTTGCAAATCGTTAAGATGGATACCTTTGCTTCAGTAATGTATAACAAAATATTGATCATTATAGATTTATAGATGAAAGACTTTTGGCCTCTCTGAGTCCCTAATTTGAAAATTCAGCCCCTTTTTGATATCAAGTTAAAAGTCTTGTGATTTTGAAGATTTTTTGTTCAACACGTATTCAGAGATTTTTTTTCGTTGTGGAGATATGCTGAATAGAAAATATTAAGGGGCCATCGCCCATGGTCTTTAATGGGGCCATTTAATTTAAATTCAAAGTATGCATATTATTTAGAACATCATTCTGACTCAATATTGCTAATCAAAATAGTCTTCCTTTTTTTGATATAAAGTATCAAAGATTTGACATTCTGGCCCCTTGTAACCCCTTATGACGCAACATTTGATCCAAATTTTATCATATAATGATGGAAATCGTTAAGATGGAAACCTTTGCTTCAGTAATGTATAACAAAATATTGATCAAAATAGATTTATAGATGAAAGTCATTTGGTCCCTTTGAACCCCTAATTTGAGGGATCAGCACCTTTTTCTTGATATCAAATGAAAGGTATTTTAAATTGAAATACTTTTTGTTCAACACTTATTCAGAGATTTCTTTTCGTTGTGGAGATATGCTGAATAGAAATATTTAGGGGTCATCTCTCCAAGTTTCTAAAGGGGCCGTTTTACAAAAATTTAAAGTGTGCATATTGTTTAGAACATCATTCTGACCATCTTTTGTTCAATATTGCTGATCAAAATATTTCCCCTTTTTGAAATATAAAGCGTCAAAGATTTGACATTCTGGCCCCTTGTGACCCCTAATTACGTAATATATGATCCATATTTTATTATATACTGTTGCAAATCGTGAAGATGAATATCTTTGCTTCTGTAATGTATCACAAAGTATTAATCATTCAAGAGTTAAAGATCAAAGACTTTTGGCCCCTCTGAGACCCTATTTTGATGAGACAGCCCCTTTTCATGATATCATATGAAAGTGTTTATCATCTTGCACAAATTTTTTTAAATTGTTTTAACAAATTATGACCAGATAAGAAGATTTGAAACAAAAATTTTGTGTGATGTTTCTGAGACATTTTTTCGGGCCCTACCGAGCTTCGGCGATTTTTAGCACTAGAAAGTTTTAAGCACACATTTGCAAATCTGCAAACCTTCCTCTTACTTCACTGAAAATTTTGACTCAATATCTTAAGCCGTTTAGGAGGAGGTCCCCGGACAAGCAGACCCTCTGAAAAATCAGAAAATCCTTAATATCTCGAGATAAGAAGTGACGTTATCAATAAAAAAAAATTCCAATAAGGTTCAGATCAATACCTACTAGATCTGAAAGTTTCATGAAAATTGGACGAGTTGTTTCTGAGAACTCGCGTGCACAAAATCGGTTAAAATAATAAAAGGGAAAAAGAAACCGAACGAAAACAATAAGGTCTTCCGTTGGAGACGGAAGACCTTAATAAGCAGGAGATTTAAATGTATCTTTTTTGAATGCAATATTTATTTTTCTGACTTATCGTCTGATAACACGCCTCTGATCTGCATGTACATGTATGCACGATTATTTAAAATCTTGATATTACAAAAATTACAAAGCAAAAGACATTGATCCTGTTAACTTGAACACCGATTTTGTCCGTTTAAATTAATTTTTATCACTATTTCATTTGCTAAATTCCTTGATATGTCTAGTTTGAAAAATAATCAAAATTTTAACCTATAATGCAAGAAAATGCTCTACCCAATTTATCACACCATACCACTTACTATGAAATAGAAATTTTTATTTATTTTATTTGGCATGCATCAGATAATCTAAAAATAATAAACGTGATAAATACAGTAAAAACATGATGACTTTTAACAGCTTACATTTCCGGCGTGGAAATAAAATTAAAATAAAATCAGTGTCAAATCGAAGAGCTATCCTTGCCAGAAAACTGACACGTATGTGTACCTCTCTAATCAGCATAGTCACTGCCTTCGTGTGCGGTCAACCTCCCATCCTCCTTCTCACCTATTCCCCTAAATGACACCTCGACCCGTGTGTATTAACAGTCAAAATACCTGTACTGCATTATCACCTTGTGTGAAACAGTATTTATTTTCGGGATTCTGTTTATACCTTGTGTAAACAACACTCATTAGAGATTTAAATCTTTATAAATGAAATAATAATACAATTTACGGATTTTAAATCATACAATTAAATGAAATAAAGTCCCTAAACTCAATCCCCTGATTTATTTAATCTGTACAATATTTCCATAATGTTTATGTCAATGAGTCATAAAATAAACTTTAAAAAAAAATAATGCACTTAAGGAACAAGTATTTGAACTTTTAGATCGTCGTGTTTTCTTTGTAATACAGACATAATAAATTCTAGAAAACAATTTCATTGATCGTAGAAAAGGTAAAATAATTCTAACATTCTGAACTATAAAAAAATTGCTCGCATTATTTTTTACGGTATTTTACTACAAAATTAAAGCAGTAGAACTCGTCTGATTCCGATGTGACCATGCAAGATGAGTAAATGTATAACACCGAATGAATTTGCAGTAGTAATCAATTTCCTACGTCTTGAACTTTATTTAAGAAGTCGATTTTATTTTTGGCTATTTGGTTAGATTTTTTTTTATCTGGTTATGAACTTTCAGCATTCCGCCCCTGAATATTCCTCATATGAGCGGTTTTAATCCATTTCCCGACTTAAACCTATTTTATTTTTTTTTGTAACAGGATATACACACAGAGTTTAAAAGCAATGATTTATATTTATTTTGTCGGAAAAGTCGCATTTCACTCTTTTGATATTGATTTATTATTTTTTGTGCTTTGTATTGTAAAGGAAAAAGAGCATTTTATCATGTAATGTTCGTTATTGAATACGAGGTTTAAAGATAAATAGATATTTACCGGAATGTACATATATGAGAGCGAAAGCGTTCATGTACGTGCAGGTGTTGCAGATTCATATTCTGTTGACAGTGACAGTTTACATGTATTGATGCAGATCGATATTATATAAACATTTATTTAGATTTCTACTCAGCAAATTATAATTTTCTTGAACTATATAGATGTAGTTCATGATAGATCTATCATGTTTAGTTTATTAATTTTGTTATAGAGGATTTCTTCTACCCATTCTTTCGGCTGGTCTTCTACATTTTTTGTTTTCCTAATATTTTAATATTTAATTGCGATATTTGGATACACTGCAGATTGCAAGCTTTAGAAATTAAATACAAATATTTTATTAATTCATTGCGTCAATTTCTTCCGTGAAATGACTTAGTACTTGTAAATTAATTCCTAAAGTATAAATGTATATTTTTTTCATTAATAATAAAATAAATTTATTTATAGCGTTTAATAAATTTGTAATAGGATACCCGTGCAAAATGGCATATATCTATGAGATTTCCGTGCAGCCATTACATGTATGTTCAAATATCCGTAATAAAACAATTCATAGTTCAACCTTTAGATAAGAATTTCAACATTTACAGTGATAATAGGAAATCTCCACTCTTGTGTAAAAATAATAAAAAAATAATTACAGTCTGCATTTGATAATAATCCATTAAATCATTGTAAAAAATAAATAAATAAATAAAAATTGTAGAATTACCACAGTGATTTCAAGCTGGTTTTTTTTTTATCAAGTATAATACTTTAAATGTACTTTATAATTTATATTTGAAGCTTTGCAAGTATTTAAATTCAGATATATTGCAGTTATCAAACAAAATAATCTCTTCGTCTTTTTAAAAAAAACGTTCCTCATTTTGAATCAATCCTATCAGGTTTTGCGTTTATTCTATCATGAAGATCGTTTATCAGGTCGTGTTTTGTGTGTATCGTGTTTTACGTATATCGTGTTTTGTGTTTAGCCTATCGTCTGTGTATCCTTTCGTATCGTGCATGTATCCCATCCTATCGTGTATCCTGTAGAGAATATTGATGCGGGTACTGTAGGATGGCATAGAAGAAATAACATTTATCATTTGATTTTTATATACTAAAAGATATGAAGCAGCTTTTCCCCGTCAATATGATATCGATGATATAGACATTTTCAAAGTTCCTTATTTACCTCGCAATTCAGGTTTAGTAGTTGATGTACACAACATTCGATTAAATTAATATGTTAACGTTTAAAACAGCAATAATTAAAAACGTTGAAAGCCACATTATATGTATATCTATTTCTTATATCTGAAATGTTTTGCACATGACTAGTTGCATGTATTTTGCATGTTTTCCTTATAAATTCTGTGTATATTTTATGGAAAAAATTATCTTTTCTCCTCAGTTTTGTTATATTTATACATCTATTAAAATGTATTTGAAAATTTACAGTGATGGCGCCTGACCATGTTGCCTTCCATGTGGTAGCTAACAGTAGTTCCGGTCCTGGAGTCATTATTTTCGATCATGTGATCTCAAATATTGAACGCGGCTACGACATTAACTCCGGGATTTTTAGTGCGCCTACAACAGGTTTTTATGTGTTTTCTTGGAGCATAGAGACTTACGGACAGTTGACTGAGGCTGCGCTTTTAGTGAATGGATTTGAAATGGGAACAACAAAGTCCGACCAAGCTTCATCTTACTATGACACAACTACCTCCTTCGCCGTCCTAAACCTCACCAATAAGGACAAAGTCTGGGTCAGAGTCAAAAGCGGGCGAGCTGAAGCGATGCATACCATGTTTTCTGGCTGGATGATCAGTAAAACAGGCATGACTTTCTTCCATTTTTTTTATTAATGGTATACAAAAAGTAACCCTTACGACTTTTTTCCCCCTTTGAATAATCATTTTGTTGAACAATATGCAAATTGGTTGAAAATGTTTTAGCCTCGAAATTTCGCTGTACAATGTATACATAATAACATTTTCCTTATCGTCCATTTTTAAAATTTTCCATGTTTTATTATTTCATTCATATGAAAAAGAAACTAACATGGATTACACCAAACTGTTAACTATCATTTCCAGATTGCACAGCATTTTATGCTTCCCTTTCGCATGAGGTGAATGGTTCTCGCATTATCTTTAACAACGAAACCCTAGACACGGATGATGCTTACTCAACGACTACAGGGAAGTTTGTGGCGCCTCGTTCTGGTCTTTACGTTTTCATGATGTCAGGACTTATCTATGGAAATTACGATTTTGTGTGTAAGTTTGTATTCAGTAACGGTAATTCTATGCCAGTAATTTGGGTAGACTCGAGCAGCGGGAATTATGACAGCAGCAGTTACATGACGTTTGCCTGGATGAACTCTGGAGAATCTGTGTATATCGACGCCAAGAGAATGATAGCCACATCCACGTTCGCAGGATGGCTGATGATTGAAGACACAAGCGGTAAAATTGATACTTTTTGCATAAATATTTTTGCTATGAAACTTTCACAAGTATTTTGAAATAAAAAGATTACATGAGGGATTAAATTTGATGAAACTGACACTGAAAATAACATAAAAACGTAATTTTATTGTCTGTATTTTCCTTTCCTGGCGTGATAAGTTAAAAATGATAACTTTTTCTTTCCATTTCTTGTATTAGAATGTGCTGGATTTCTTCAAAGCTTATGTAATTTTTTGAAGATCATAGAAATAAATCATATGCTTGCAAGAGTCTTGTAAACATAAAGTGGCGATGGAATAAATTGAATATATATTTTCTATCAATTACAATTATGGAATTTAGAGACACTAACAAGACCATCAAAATATAGATTCTATGCACTGATAGTAATTATTATAGAAACCATGAATTTTGCATTTCGTAGAGGTTATCTATGGAAGGGAATTACCGCCTAAAGTCGATATATCTTGCTTTTATTCTTATTCTGCCTTCTTCTACGTTCTTTGCTTCTATTGTTACTATATGTTACTTTATTGACTACATATTCGTCTTCATTACATTTCACTTTTTACTTCTATCATTCTTCATTTTTCATCATTTATATGTTGCATTATTTTTGCAAAACCATTCTACTTTCTTTAAAATTGATATAGTTTCTTAAATAAATCATTATGATTATCTCTATTACAAACGTAAATTCAATCACGCAAACAACAAAGCATATTTAATGAAGACGAGTACAAGTTGTCAAAATTAAGTGCGGCATAATAACGCTAGGTGGCATGGTGTTCGCTACGAGGTAAGTAAACTCGGGCCGGGATTATTCGAGTTTTTTTTTTAACTTTTGCCTTAAATCTTTATCAATCGAATTAAAAATTTTCAATGATCATCGTTATAAAATCAGGCGACCATTTCACTAACAAATTGCAAATCGTAAACGTACGATAACGTTTACCATTGCTAGAGGTGCACGTAAAGGAGCGTTTCGCAAAACTTAGCACTTAGGACTGGGCAGATACGACCAACTTATTGGAACTCTTCTGACAAAGGGGGTGTATTTGTATTTGCTTGAGAGTGAGAGAAGAGGAGAGAAAACGAAAGAAATCTATATCATTACGAAATAAAAATAAATATCTTTCATTATTTGTCCTTGTCTTCAAAGAGAGAGAGAGAGAGAGAGAGAGAGAGAGAGAGAGAGAGAGAGAGAGAGACAAAGAATGGAAAATAGATCACTAAAATGAAAATACCTATTCTATTCCTTTTTATAACTAGGATCAAATTATATGTATTGAATATCTTTATTCGTTCTCGCATTTAACGTATCTTAATTACAATATTAAGTATACGCCACAATGGTGTATAATGTTTTATTTTACCTAACTCTAAAAGTTATTTTACTCCCTGCTAAAAATTTTGACACACTCGTGGTGATACAAAACAAAACATATTACAAAAGTGTTGTTTTTTTTTTACCGGACTGTATATACATATTGACATTTTCGTTTTATGTTTCTGTTAGAAATTAAAACTGCACGTGATACAATTCAGTGGCGGATCCAGAGGGGGGGGGGGGGGGTTACGGGGGTTGCACCCCCCTTTGGATTTGCAAAAAAAGAAAGGGAAATAAGAAAGTTCCAATTTTTTGTGTTTTTACTATAGAAAATGTATGATGAAAGGCCAATGTCGTAACATATAAAGAAATTTGGTTGTAAAAACAAAATAAAACCCCCTCCCTTTACAAAATAGGATTTTCAGGTTCGTAGATTTATTTCCTTTCTTTTTCAAAAACTTTCTGGTAATTTATACAAGTACTTTTTCCCAGATTGATCAACGTTTCACTTTCAAAAACCATATTCCATCCTGTATCGATATTCTATTGAGTTATTTAACTATATATATATATGTGTACAACGTACGTTTTAACTGTTTTCGCCTTCAACCCCCCCCCCCCCCCCCTTTGAAAAATACTTCAACCCCCCTTTGAAAAATTTCTGGATCTGCACCTGCAATTCGTCATGTTTATTATCTTAAATATTGCCAAAACTCATACGCATGTTTTAAAAATTTAGATTAGTATAAATAAATAAGCAAATATGTTAGCAAACTATTCATTGCAATATCCCGTTCAAAGCATAGGGAAAATAATACAGGAAAATATTTTACTGTTACAATTTGCAAGTTAATCTTATAAAACAAATTTATTCAATCTAAATCTCTAAATTGATTCAAATTGTCTTTAACAAACGCTGATCCAGCAACCGACAAAACCCTCCTTGTATATCTTGTGTAGGTTTTTGTATATATTGGAGCTTTGCCCGTAACAATGGTTTAAAAAAGGGGGGGGGGGGGGGGGCAAGTTCCCAAAATTTTACATGAGAAGCAAAATGAAATCAAATAAAATTTAATTGTAACCCCCCTCAAAAAATAAAGAAGGGGGTAATTTCCAAGAGTAATCTGACAAGCAAAGGAAAATAATAAAATGTCCAACTCCTAGAATTTGCCGGTGCCCGACCAAAAAGCAACAAAAAGTAGAAAGGGATAACAACATAGCCTGTCTGAAGAAAATTCTGCTATGTAGCAATATTTATGCCAAAAAGTGGACATCCTCCGTGTTCTTCTGACCTCTGTTTACATTTACGTATATTAGTTTTCATAAGTTAGAAATTGTTAGTTTGATTTTATTTTGAGTAATCCAGTAAGTAACTACATTTTCATTTTAAAGAAATTCGGTTATTTTCACAAATTTACGTATACTGTGTTCATTTTCTAGCAAATTAATTTATTTCGAAAAGAAAAATAAGAATCAGTGAGGAATAGAGTTAAAATTCTTTTAAATTTATTTTTAATTCTAATTTCATTTCTATGTCACTATTTATTTTTATAAAGGGTGTGCAGAATACGTGCATCTATCTTGTAAGCTATCTTATTCAAAACTCATTCGATCTAATTTTAAACTGCATTTTTAATTGCTTGATTTTTATGATAGAGAGCAGAATATATTGGGCTTTAAAATAAAATTGAAAATTAATAGTGTTTATATAATTGTCAAATGGATGTTTTTTTGTATTGTATCTTTTTTTTTAATTTGGACAGTGTGATTTTAAGATCAGACACAGTCTAAACAAAATATACTTTTGTTGTTAATGAAAAACAGACAGAAGTGTAAGAAAGTGACAAATCACTTAGTGTCTTGCTTATATTGTCGTTTTTTTATTTCTTTTTTCATGAAATTTTGTGCACGTAAGTATTTTTAGAGTGCCGCTGACTGCTCGTAGATTTACGATCAAGTTTAATCGTAATTTGCAAATCGTAACTCTTAGTGAGTAGCACTTACGTGCTACGTTCAAGTTTACGTCTACGTTTACGAACTATACCTGTTAGTGAAGCGGTCGCCAGGTATGTACCCGATGCATATTTTTCCCTCGGGTATCTCTCTAGATGGTAAGATCCCCCAAGAAGACTGACTATATAGTGTTGCTTTCTTCGAAAGACTTTCAGTGAGACTTCCCCCGGGGAAGTCTCAGTATGCAGCTAGTCTTCCGTGGTCAGTCGTTCACCTTCATAGCCCCTAAATACTATCGTTTTCAGTTTTTTTAATTAAAGTCATCCGTCCTATATGAATGAATAAGAATATGAATAAATATAGGTATACTATTTTTATGTTTTTATGATTAAATCATTTTAACCATTCAGGTAAACATAGATAATCTTCAAAAGTCTACGGGTGATGACATATTTACTATGTTTAACTAATTGTGTCTTCTTTTTCTTACCCCCCCCCCCCCCTCCAAGTCACCCGCGTGACACTGTGGTTACTGCGTCTGCTCTAGAGTCGCAAAGTACAGTTGAAGGAGTCAATCTTTACGTCACAGGATCCCACTATGGGACATGGACTTCGGTCCTTCGGATGAGACGTATATTCTTAGGTCTCATGTCGCAGCAGATGCTGACACGAAATAGACTCCTCACTGCTCAATGGCTAGGATTGCCGAGTTAAGGACAAAATTTGCAGCTGTTCACTGGCAAGAGATGGCTTCTCCATGGCTATGAGTAAACAATTCTCGAGAGGGATGTTATACAGATGTACAAAATAATGCTACGTCTCTAGTTGTAGCTCACCTGAGCCGAAGGCTCAAGTGAGCTTTTCTGATCACACTGTCTTTCGTCCGTCCGTCTATCTGAAAACTTTTCACATTTTCGACTTCTTCTCAAGAACCAATGAACCAATTTTAACCAAACTTGGAACAAAGCATCCTTGGATAAAGAGGAGTTAAAATTGTTAAAATGAAGGGGCAATTCCATTTACAAGGAGAGATAATCAAGAAAAGACAAAAATCGGTAGGGTCAAAACCACTGAACCAGGAAAGCTTAAACGTATGTGGAAGCATCCTGGTGTAGTGTGGATTATAAAGTATAAACACCATAAAAAGGAAGGGAGTGGGGACACGATAGGTATAGCAAGAAGGGGAATCTGGTAAAGAATAAACTGTAAGTTACTCAGGTGAGCGATGTGGCCCATGGGCCTCTTGTTAGGTGTATTCGTACTCCTACAAGTAAGAACCTCGGTTAACGTCCCTACACTCCTTATATACCTCGAACTCTTACATTCGAAGGCATTTTCTAACGAGCTTGATTCGCCAGAGAATTTGGGAGAAACGTACTATGCGTGAAATAAACAAGTAATTTTCGATTTGACTTCACATTAAATTTGCGGATTGCTATCCAGAAAACGAAATTTTCTTTGCGGGAAACTAGTTTCGTTTCGTCAGAATTTCTGCATTCCATTCCCGAATTTTAAACAAACAACTTGCTTCAATTTCTGCTTCGATTTTAAAAATAATGGACTTTTTGCTTATACGAGAGATAAACATTGTTTTATGCGCAAGTTTTATCGTAAATAGTGAGTATTTTACAAATCGTGCCATTCGTTAACATACAAAACCTTATTTTTAATTAAATAAATCATTTCCACTTGAAGTTTCAGCGGCGAGAATTTTTTTTACAATGAATGCCAAGTCAAAAGTATCTCACCGTGAACTCTAGCATGCTGCACCCCGTGGGGATCCGGGTTAGAATATTCTTCAGTACCCCCTTGCTTGTCGTAAAATGCGACTAAATGGGGCGGTTAAACGGATAAACCGAGGCTCCGTGTCACAGCAGGTGTGGCACGATAAAGATCCCTCCCTGCTCAATGGCCCTGAGTGCCGAGCATAGGCCTAAATTTGCAGCCCTTCACCGGCAATGGTGACGTCTCCATATCAGTGAAATATTCTGGAGAGGGACGTTAAACAGTATGCAATCAATCAATCAATCAAGCTAGCAAGCTGCAGTAGGTGTATTTACTGTAAAATTGCAAATATATTTGAATTTATATTTTGAAAATCTCAATACTTTTGATTATTTTTGGCGATGTTAGACTGGTCCTGATTTTAAAAAATAAGGCTATATTACAACTTTCTTTCCAAAACATGCACACAATGTGATTCCAGATGATAAATTTTGAGAATTTTCTTGCTAAAAGAATGACTTTTCTACCCTTCAAGACGACAAATCTATACGAGGTCACAATATAAAGAGCTACATGTCTTGAATATCGAGAGAATATCTTATATCCCCCGCTTGAAAAGCGGGAGGGTATAGAATAATCGGTACGCCCGTCCGTCTGTCTGTTACACTTTGGGGTACCCATCTCTTATCCGCAACTCCTCTCATACCACTGAATGGACTTTGATGAAACCTTCAAAGAATCTTTATTACATATTGCCACTGTGACGTTTTATTTTATTTTTTGGTACGACACATATTTTGGGTTTCCCATAGCAAAACATGGACACTATCATTTTATTCATATTGGAGACGAGGTATCATTTACTGAGCTAATTGCTCACAGTACTTCTAGTTCATTTTGCATGTTAAGGTTTTGGAAACCAAAATATACTTTTAACATTTGACCATAAATTTGTTATTCCTTGAGTGTTGGTTGATTGAGTTTTGCCGAGTCGGCAATTTTTCAGCCATGTTCTCCGGACTATCAGTTTAAATAATCGGTTTTTGAGAAAAAAATGGTTTTTCTGGCGGCCCCCAGTGAGCTTACTCTTATTTACGTGCCAAAGGGATTGTCATCCTTGACACGGGGCGCCATTTTACTTGAGTGTTGAAAATACCAAATTTCCGAAGACAGACTGAAACATAAAGCAAAAAAATCTGGAATAGAAGATGGGGGATAAAACTAACTTATAAGTGCTAAAATGCTAGAACAAAGTGTTCGATGAAATCGGACAAGAATTTCTTCAGCTTTATGTAATGATGTGCCGAGTGATGTTGAGGTAGAAGAGCGAATTGATAATGACAGGATTCAGGGTTGATTTAAGGTTAACAGGGGCTGAAAGGCTTTGGAAATCATACTTTTAAATACGAAGGGGAAATTTGGAAACTCTTAAAAGTCGAGTTTGTATTTAATATTTCCAGAGAAAAATGAATATTTTCAAATATTATTTTTTTTTGTTCATATTTAATGGACTAATCAATATACTATATATATATTATATATGTAAAAAACAAACTGTAATTTATTGTGTGCAAAGCGACTCAGAATTAAGCAGTTTCTGCGAAATTCGAGTGTATATGATGTCATTTTGAGTAAATTAACACATTTCAAATTTAAACGACTAAATTTTCCGATTTAAAGTGATCAAATTAGTGTTCTGTTGGCATTTTACATAGTGGTACTACGTTCAGTAAGGTATTTACAAATTCTTTCTCCTTTGTAAACGACATTAAGAAATGATTTGAAAAAAAGATGAATATCCGCCATTTTGAATCCCCATTTTGACTCCTAACTTACTGCTTCACCATCATTCAGTTGTCGAATAGCGAGATGCAGAGGAAAAATACAAATCTGCAGTGTATGGATATTTGCAAATGTAAATCCTAAACAAAGTAAAATATAGAACAGAAGACAAAAAAAAAAAACAGAAAAAATTCGAATTAAGTGTAGAAACGACTAAATTTTCTGAGTTGAACTAATCGTGTCAGCATTCATTTTTATACTTGTAGTACACTCAGTAAGAAATTCACACTTTATTTCTCCTTTTAAACGATATTAGGGGAAAATAAAAAAAATGATGTCCACCAATTTGAAACGCGATTTTGACCTCTTTTAAGCTATTTTTACGAAGGCCAGCATATTTTTTTCGGATTCAGCATACTCGAAATAGGAAAAAACTATGCTGGACCAAATAATAATTATTTGCACGCAGCTCGGTTAAGGCCGCCCATAGGAAATAAGCCTTAAAATATTCCAAAAAAATCAATATAAAGTTGATATTATTTTTATTAGCATGAGTTTTAATTTAATTGGAACTATACTAATGCATATGTATGTATGGGATCTCAAACGAGTTTGGCCAACGCGACTTCAAGTACATCAGCTGTTTGTCACGTGACATGTTTAAAATAAAAAAAAAATATGTACGGATACAAAGATCGTAAAAGTTCAACGATATACGGATAATTTTTCACTATGAAATTGATTGTATTTTCTTTAAGACAAATTTTTTAAACCGAAAAGTGCTGGGAGCAACTTCTCCATGCCCGGAAATTATATCAATTTTGCCGGTGTAAAGACGAATAATGACCCCCATCGAATAATGACCGGGGGTCATTTTTCGACAGCGAAAAATGACCCCGGTCATTATTCGACGTAGAAAAATGACCCTTTTGCCCGTAGAAAAAGTGTCACTTCCCTAAAAAGTTGCAGAACCCACGTGAAGAAAAAAGACCCCCGTAGAAAAATGACTCCCTGTAGATTAAAGCTAAAATTTTTAGGGGGCAGAAAAAATTAGATAAAGAAGCATATTGGACAAAATGTTCACCTGAGCTTATTGGGAATAAACTGATGATATGTTGATCTCATAACATTATACAATTATTGTCATATTTTAAGGTAAATGAAATGATTCAGAATCTAAAGGAGTAAAAGATTTATCAAGCCTTAAGGGTTAGGTAAACATTGATTTTGATGGTGGAAATGATCGAACTGACTGAAAAAACCGCATTATTATATATTATTTTATCCTCCGCTTGAAAAGCGGGAGGGTATATAGTGATCGGGATGTCCGTCCGTCCGTCTGTAACGCTTTGAGGTATCCATCTCTTATGCGCAAATCCTTATAAATAAAAAGATGTGTTTGTGAAACAGCTATGCCCCTGTATGGCAACATGGCGAAGATTAAACTTTTCTTAAATACAATTTAAATATATTGTAACCCAAAGCAGGGTCTTCTCACAAGAAATACAACTGCAAAATAGGAAAGCCCTAGCTAGCACCACTTGTTCAAAAGTAATGGCTAGGGATAAGTTTTTGAAAGATAGGTCAAACTCAAAGGTCAAAATTGATGATTTCTTAAGAAAATTGTTTAATGTAACAAGGATTACATATGTGAAGTATGAATACCCTAGCCTTTACCGTTCAAAAGTTATGGCCAAGGTAAAAAAAAAACATAAGTACGGAAAGCTCCAAGGTCAAGGTCAAAAGGTCAATGTTTTTAGTATCCAATGAAAGGTAATGCCAAAAAAACTACATATTTGAAGCATGAGAGTACTATTATCTACCATTTAAAAGTTATGGCCAAAGTAAAAATTTGGCATTTTTGTGTAAAATGGGACAAACTCCAAGGTAAAGGTCAAAAGGTCAAATTTAGTGGTACCCAAAGTAAGGTCTTGTCACAAGGAATATACATATTAAATATGAAAGTGAAAGCTCCAATAAATGAAAAGTTATGGTAAAGGTTAAGGTTTTTGCGGACAAACAAACCGCCAGATAGACATACGGACATACAGACGAACACGATAAAACTATATACCCCCGAATCTTCGATTACGGGGACATAAAAAGAAATGGCCTTCAATTAACTTTTCATATTAAGATACATTATAAAGAAGACGTTACAAGACTAAAAATGTTTGTTCTGATTTTCATATTAAATTCTCTGAAAAATATACTCAGAACTGAGTAAAAAGGTAGAGTAAAACAAGAATTAAGGTAGAAACTATGTTGGAAAAGTCTTTGTCACAATATTTTCAAACTTTTCAAAATGATAAATTAGTACTTGCTGATCAATCAGTTAAGATATCATGATATGTTTCCTTGTTTTTTAATCTAGAACAGGCTGTGAAACTTGGTATGGTATTTACATACTGCGACTTCACATTTTCAATTTTTTTAGGGGTACTTGTTATAAAGGGAATATGAAAAATCACAAAAATACTTCTTCAAACATCGTCGTTTATAAACTTTTTTAAATGAATAATATTAAACAATATTTTATCAAGAATAATTTCTTTTTCATTCAATTAAAATAAAAGATAAGTCCACCATTAAAAAGAAAATAGTCAAATGAACTCTATTATTTTTAGTCAATTATGCACCCTACATGTGTATTTGTAAATATTTTTTAGAAGTCTTTGTCACAATGTTTTCAATGTTCAATATGATGAAGGACATGAAATGATTACAAAAAATGATTAAAATATATACCTTTCCTCTCTAACTAATGAAAGATAGGCTATTTACCGATTCTCATATTCTTGACCTTTTTGCACTTACACGTGATTTAATAATTAAATGACTGTTTGGGGTTACTTTCAGATTAAATATTTATCAGAAATTGTACTTTTACTTTAAAAAGATCATATTTAATTAAAAAATTGTAATCAAACAAGAATATGAATAGGTAACAAATAATTGTTAAAAGGAATGCACACCATTTCATTACAGATATCACAAAAATGTACACACGAACAAACGATCTACAACACGTACATCTTTGACTTAGACACATTTCATCAAGATATTACACTATATAGCTGGCAACTAAAGCTTTTTTACGATTTATGCATTCCTTCAAAATGGTTACATAACATTCAAATTATTAGGAAAGTTGTATGTACATTGTAATTTCATTACACTAGATAGTCTTGGGTTTGTCTACTTCCAGTCTAGATCTAGTAAATAAAAGGTGCTTACATATTTTCTCTTATTACAGAAATATATTGCCATTAAGCATTATAGACCAAAATATATATATATGAATGGAATTAAGATTATGTTGGCATGATTGAATTCTGGGAATTTCAAAATGCAGTATTTTCGACCATTTTTATTGAAGCTGTCAAGTACGGGAAAAAGTGGCATTGAATTAATTATGACGTCTTTAAAATGGGTTAGCACAGGTTTAACACATTTACCAGTTATGATGTCATACGAAGTAGGTTCTACGTTTAAAGAAATGTAATGAATAATGTGTGCTAAATCAAAAGTTTATGTCTACATGTATAGTTTTTGCATTAGAATGACTGTGTATTTTACACTAGCCCATAGCTTTACAGAGCATATTTTAGGTCTTATACTTACCCCACCCCTTTCTTTTTTAGGAGGAAGTCAATATTGAACAAAAGCAAAAAAAAAAACAAACAAACAAACAAACAAAAAACACCCTACCTTTATTTTTCTATAAGAAGGAATTAAAAATAAGCTAAAAATAATCTACTATTCTACAAATTTTTAACTGTTACTTTGCCACAATACTTTCAAGTATACCTCCACCAATATTTAAAGTATGCTTTAATCATTGCGAAGTAAATTATGATATGATGGTACTTGTGTGAATCTTAACTTCATTTCAATATTTTATCTAAAGCCTCTTTCAGAATTATTGAAAGGTATAGAGTTTTATTTATATTTTTGCTTTTCATTTATTTTTATTTTGTTTTGATTTAACGTAATGTTCTTTTTTTTTGGGGGGGGGTATAAAAATTTTCTCCTCTTTTATTGTCAAATAGGATATTGCCAAACTTAAACCATCTAAAAGTTGAAATGACAGAAAATTAAAGTTTTCCTATTAAAGAGTATTTAAACCTGATTTTTGCATGGTTTGATTTCTAATATAAAAAGAAGTGGAATATCATTCTTTAAGCACCTCTATAAGGAGGAATATTAAAAAGAAATTTTATTTACTTGACAATTAAAGAATCTCTTTTAAAACACAATTTTAGCATTGAAAGACTACGTGAATCTCTTAATTATTTCATACGACTTCTTGTATTTTTCTGATTACAGAAATTGTAAAAATTAATTTTGCTGTAAAAAAGATATCAAACAGTGTATATTTTGTATCACTTTAAAGGGGTTAATTTCTCAATGGGGTCATTATTTTATAGGACTAACGTATAAAATAATGACCCCCTAGGACCCTTTTCCTACAAAAAATGATTTTTTTCTACGGGTTGGGGTCATTTTTTGTCGTTGAAAAATGACCCCCCGGTCATTATTCGATGGGGGTCATTATTCGTCTTTACACCGGCTTTTGATAAACTATGTGCATTTACACTATACGCATTGAAGAAATGTAAAACTACGGAAAAAATCAACAGCGCACAACTTGCTCCCAGCATTTTTCAAAATAGTAGGGACAGTAGCTACATGTGTATAAAATATTATGATTTATAATCAAGCGGATATTGTTGAACTTTTGAGATTTTAGGGGGTTGTACACGTGATTGAAGTATGTTTCTGCATAAAAGTGCATAACTGCTGCTTATAAGAGACATAATAGTTATCAATTAAATAAGACTGTGTACTATTGATTAATGCATTCAAAAATATGAATCAGTTATAGTCAGATCATGCTTTAATAGGTTTAATTTCCATATTTTCAGTTCCACTAATAGCTTTATCTGCGTCTCAAGTACAGAGAAACTGCGTGTCAAACTAGCCTATGACTTCATATCTGTTAGTACAGTGAGATCAAGTTGGCTTTGATTTTACATTCGAATAAGGTTATAATGACAAGATAAGTTACACATTGATTAATATTTACAATAATCACGAGAAATCAAAGTATGTACAATGTAACAGTATATGAAAAAGAAAATTATCATTTATTCGCCAAGATTCATTTGTACAATATCACCATGACGTCATAATCGAATTCCCGACGCTCTGCATACACTGATCTACCTTTGGGTAGCCTTTAACCTAGTTGTGCAGTTAGAAGTACTTTTCCTATAAATCGGACAAGACTATTTTCTACTTCCAATTTCCTAAGATGGGTGAGAAAAATTAAGCCAAAAAGTAGATTTTTTTTTGGGGGGGGGGGGGGGGGGGGGGGGCTAAACGAGACATTGACAAAATAATTTTTTGAGTTACATGTATTCTAATGTCAAATACTGTGTGCTTACTCAAGGATATTAATTTCTTTATTGAACAGTGCTATTTTTATACAAATACATTGATACATATTTTCAAAAAAAAAGACCGAGGGAAGTCTCAAGTATGCTTGGTTCTAGCCTGGTTCTGACTTGAAATATCCATAGCGCCCGAATTCCTATGCAAAGCCCTGGTCCCAGGATCACGCACATGAGCAGTTACTATCGTGAAATAAAGTTAAATTCATTTCAATGGAAGGTCCTAAAAACAATTCAATTTACAGCCATGTAGCATCATTTCTGAAACGGGGGCAGCCAGAGAAATTGTTTTGTACTAACCTAAAAAAAAGAGTAGCAAAAAACTAAGTTGCCCTAAATCGAAAATACTTTTATTGGGGAAAGGAGGTGGGTAGAAGGCATTTCTTTCGATGTAAACTTCTTTCAATACCAATTTTTGGACTAACAATACTACATTAACCTTACTTAAAAAACAGTTGGGGGAAGCAGCCTTTCAATGAACATTTCCATCTCCCCCTGCACCCTGAGAAAAAATTTCAACCTATCTGCATAAAAAATTGAAAGGCGAAAACCAAAAAAAAAAGAAAGAAAAAGGAAGAAAAAACAAAGAAAAGAAAAGAAGAAGAAGAAAAGTAAATTGTCCTACCCTAAAAATCCTATTCGGGGTGGAAGGTAAGGGTTGGAGATGGGGTGAAGGGTGTTAGGTTCAACTTCTTCCAGTACCAAATTTTCTTCCTACCATACTATATTACCCTTACTCTTGCAAAATGTGTGGGGAGAGGCATCATTGAAGTATTTTAAAGAATGCCAGCCCGGGTTTGCTTACCCAATTTTACCAGCACTCGTAGCAAACATCCTAGCGTTATATATCCGCACTAAATTTTGAAAAACTTGTATTCTTCTTCATTCCTTTATTGTTTGCGTGATTAAATTTATGTTTGTAATAGAGATAATCATAATAACTTATTTAAGAAACTGTATCAAATTAAAAGAAAGAAGAATGAATTTACAGGAATAAAGCAACATACAAGTGAGGACAAAATGAAGAATGATAAAAGTTTAAAGTGAAATGTAATAAAGTCGACTATGAAAACATTAAAGTAACATATAGTTACAATAGTAACAAAGAATGTAGAAGTATGCAGAATATGAATAAAAGCAAGATAAATAGTCTTTTGGCGGTAATTTCCTTCCACAGTTTTCATTGCATTTTATTTATTCTAAATTCAACACCGTTTCAATTCCCCAAAATTTTCGATCTTGTATATTTACATGTACGTTATTTTTAAAGTTTCTTTTACAGCGACAGAAAATATAGATGAAACTCGTAGGTGTCAGAATACGCTTCCCTCATTATCATGATAATGCTTCCTTATCATCTATTGAATTCTATTAAACACTAAGCAATAAATACAACGTAGTAAAATGGTGATGACCATTATTATTATCATTATCATCATCGTTGTGAGCGTTGCACTTTACGTTCCACTTCACGTTGCACTCAACATTTTGAAGCCATCTTTTTTAAGAACTAAAGAAAAGGATGATAGAAATTTAACAAAGAATTTTTTAGTAAGTTTCTTCAGATTTAATAGAATTAAATCGTAATATTTTTTCTTAAACACCTTTTTTTCTTTGTTTTCTTTTCAGTGTCAAAATCAACTTTTCCAGCTTTTCTCGCTCACGCAAGTCGTGACTCTAACAGTACTCCAGTTGTTTATAATCAAGCTCACGGTAGTTATCACCATGGCTACTCAACAAGTACAGGAATATTTACTGCTGATCGGGATGGGTTTTATTTGTTTTTGTATAATACTGAAGCTTATTCAAGGGTTACAGTTACTGCTCTGAGAGTCAACGGAGTGGAAATATTCGAAACGAGGTCGGACGGACGCCGTTCTGATTATGACGACACTTCCGCTGTCACTGTTCTTCAGTTATCTAAAAACGATCGTGTTTCTATAGGAGTTAAATCTGGGGAAGTTGACGATGGACAATCACTTTTTTTTGGCATACTTCTTCTTTAATTTGTATCCGAATCATATTTTCTATTATTTAAGATGGAAGCATACTATCATGAAGCTTACGTCATTCCATATCTTTAACATTATACCGGGTACTTATGATTTCTATCATCTGATCGTGAGGAATCTTTCTGACTTTTTATTTGACACTCCTGACCTGAAAAATATCATCCATTAAAACAAGAAAATGGAGGCCAATTTATTATAACTTTTAAATAAAGATCATTTTCATTTAAGCGCCAATGACACAAGAGGACAATGGACCACAACACTCACCTTATTTCACTGTTATAGGATTGATTGATTAATTGTATATTGTTTAACGTCCCTCTTGAGAATTTTTCACTCATATGGAGACGTCACCGATGCCGGTGAAGGGCTTCAAATTTAGACCTATACTCGGCACTCAGGGCCATTGAGCAGTGAGGGTTCTTTATCGTGCCAACGCCTACCGTGACACGGGACCTACGTTTTTAAGGTCATATCCGAAAGACCCGTGACTTTCACTTCTAGTGCCGAGCGCTTGGCGAAGGAACAGTCACTACCTATGTTTACGTCTTAGGTATGACGCGGCGCCGCGATCGAGAATCGAATCCGGGCCTCCCGATCACGAAGCAAACGCTCTACCACTAGGCTACCGTGACCGGTACTGATTGTCTATTTTCGAAAAAACAATACCCTAGGAATCATGAATTAAACATTTATTTTCTACTTACCTGAGGATGCCTCCATATAAAAGGACTATATACTTTCACTACTCTTCAATTTTTACGACGACAATACCGGCGATGATATCGACATAGAACCAATTTTGTTCAAAAGAAAAAAAAAAAACCTTTATTGAGCCCCCGGATCTGGAGAGCTAAGAGTCATTGATATTTTTTGCATGCTTTTCACGGTCATTTGATACTGAAATTGAGAAGATGAAAATATATTGTACTAACAAATAAAGAATTAGGGTTTGTCCCTTGACAAATGGCCACTGCATAAAAACATAAGTTTCCCCTTCATTCATATAATACCAGGACCAAATGTTATTATAAAACATCATTAAAAGCGAAAGATGGAATGTTCATTTTGTTCTAGAATTTTGATTAATTTAGTTAATTATACAAAATTTAAAATACTTTTTATTAATGCTTTACAAAAGTTTTGTTTTCTTCAAAACAAGAGATTCTTTCAATAATTATTAAACATTTTACAAGCGGTAAAATAATGTCTAAGTCTGTTTAATGATCCCGGGACCTGGACTTACACAGCATTAAGAATTGACTCAGTGTTTATTGTATGGTATATATTGACCATAGTGGTAGGAAACAGTGTTAACACGTCAACCTTATTACATGACTTCGATTGCCGATCAACAGGGGCTTATCCCGTACAACATTTTGTGTCCTGGATTAATCGCAGTCATGCTGCCGACACATCAACATATCATATAATTCTTCACTTTTAATTTTTTAACAGTATCATAACTAATTAAAGCAAGATCATTTTTTTGCTTTGAATTTAAGCCATCCAGTGGTCACAAAAGTTAATTGATAATGGATGCTGCAGCAATTCAATGTTTATCAATTCCAGGTTAACATTTCCTGATTTCATCACATTCTGACAAATGCAGAGAAAAGTAAACCCCTAAATTTTGACTTAAAACCAAAAATGAAATCCCAGTTGACATCAAAAAATTAGATTCATAAAGTCTTGAAGAGGATTTAAGTTTTACGGTTGATGTCTTTAAATAAATTGAAGTATCTGCTAATATATGCACTGAAATAAAAATGTGGCATCATTAGGAAAATGACAAATTTGTCTTAGGAGAAAGTCAGGGGGGAACAAACATTGCATGCTTTTACTTTGGCTGTTTTTGTTTGCAACCTTTTTGCTCATTGTTATTTTATGGATACTGGAAAGTTAATTTTGATATATTCTAAATAAAGTTTGAAATATAAAAGTGATCAACTAATATATGGTATTTGCACAAAAAATTTTCAGTGATGTATTGTTTGAGAGTGATCTCCTTTTATCTGACTTATCTTTTATTTGTTTGTCGTCATTTATACATATATAATAAATGAAATATTCATTCATCAAACATGTTGTTTGTGTTATTTTTTATGGATATAATATTACCTATAAATTGTTATACCGTGTAGTGCGTTTCTATAGCGGGTGTAAAATTTTGCGTTTTGCTTGCTCAAAGGTATGCAAATAATTTTGGCGGAAACAGAATACCGACACTTTGCAAAAGAGGGGAAAATAATATTTTTGATAAGACTCAATACGTTTAACATTCTTTTGAATACCACTTGACACAAAGTTAAACATGGTTAAGTAAAACAATACTAAGAGGTAGTAAAATTGCTGATGCAGCACTCTGAAAGGAATATTTCTTGTATTCCATGAGCATAATGAGGGGTGAAAATTTGCTGATCAAAATTTTATCAGCTAACCATGGCACCGCTAAAATAAGCCAAAGTGAAGGATTTTGCAGCCTTAGATTCCCGAGGGTAGTACAGAGCAACAATAAGGAATCTACGTTTTACATTTAAAATAAAATATATAGAAACAAAATCTTTTTATTGAGAAACATTGAGCCAGAAAAGCTAAGATTAATCTTTGAAGCATCCTTTGGTAGTATAGATTCTAAATAATGACGCCCCGGGGGACCATGATAGGGAATCATATCTTTACATCGACATATATAGAAAAAAAAAATTGATAAAATCTTCTTCCTACTTAATAGAGAACACTTTGATGGAATTTCAAATATAATTTTTTTTTTCAGTTTTTTTTCCTCCTTTAGTAAACATGCGCTTCAAAATAAGCAAAGAAATTAAGACATGGAAATAACATTCAACAATTTAAATCTAAATTATTTAATTCTTTCATTAACTTTCTTATATATATACTGGTTTATATTTTGGGGCATCGTCTTTGTCCAAAATATAATCAGATTGATTTTGTTAAGTTGCTCTTGGTGACGTTTATGAAGTCTCCTCGATCTCTGATAAAATGTCTTATTCTCTGATTGATATCACAGATCGAATATATGATTTAATTTTTATAACCTAGTCTTTCTTCTCTTTTCAACCCTTCTGTGTCTGAAGTGGTACAATTTTACATATTTATTGGTTTCAATGTGTAATGCTTTGATAAAAATAGTTAATGAAAAAGTTAACAGTGTTAAATTTAGATTTAAACTGTTAGACTTTCGTATCGTATAAATTTCAATAAAAATGAACGACAGATTTTAAACATCTGGAATGACTCGACAAAGACAAGAAAGTAATTAATCTAGGTAATACATTTTCACTTTTCCTGCATTTCTCTGATTGTTACCAACTCTATTTTAAAATTACTCTAAATTATTTCTGAACATAAAATAAACGTCAATTCTAAAAAAAAAACTAAAATTTTTAAAGTGCTCAATTCACGATACTAACCTTTTTTACATAACACAAACAAGCCGGTCGTTAATGTTTAAAATGGTGACCGGAAAAGTTCTTCCAGTCATGATACGTTATTCCTAAAAATTATACCACTGTACTAAAGATGGACAAAATAAACTATAAAGGACAAACTGTCTGACTGTGTTCACGGGAATAGAAACTAAACAATTTGATTTTTCATTTTTTTTTAAATAATTTTTACGAGTGGAATTGGATTATAAGAAAGCACCTAAAACCAGTAAGAAGTATTGAGTAAATCTTTTAATCTCTCGCTGTTTTATTATGCATTTTGTACAATGAAAACCGAATAGAGTTTCAGGACATTTCAATAAAATGAAATTCATTTTTTTTTTTATAAATTTTAAAAACTTTAATATACATTTTAAAAGCAGATGAAAGACCCCGATAAAATTATGCTTGTTTTCTTTTAATTGTAAACACTTTTAATAAGCAAGGGTACAAATTTAGAAATAAGGATTTTAGTTATAATTTTCGCAACGGCTATATACATGTAAGCTTAAGGTACCACGCTGCTAAAATCACGACAAACAATTTTTAAGTTCATATGTTATTGTTACATATAACAGATTATAATTATTGACAAGCAAGTTGATGAAACAAGAATATCAACAATCTCGTTTAAAGTCATCATTTCGTAAATTCTATGGTCGATACAATGAACTTGTCAGCAAATACAATTTATCATTGAATGAAATGCTGACTGACGTTTTTCATACCAATTGTTAGTCCATTATTTATACACTGAATTGACCATGGATTTTTTCCGTTATTTCCTGATTATGACAACGAGCACACGGCGGGTGTGACCGGTCGGCAGGGGATGCTCACTCCTCCATGGCACCTGATCCCACCTCTGATGTTTCGGAGGTCTGTGTTTGCTCTGCTCTTATTTTGTATATTTGTTTAATGGACGTTGAGATTGAATACTGTTCGTTATTTCCATATCCTTCTTACAAGTATAAAGCCAAGTCAGCTGACCTTTTTGAATAAATTTAAGGAAAATAACAGCAGTAGTGAAATTGAAAAATGTAATTTATTGAAGAAAACGACTCAAAACAAATATACACATAGTAGGGGGATAAGAAGAGACAAAATAAATTCTAAAGAACACAAAAATCATATCATGCAAATTGACCCCCTTAATTTACACATAGCATAAAACAGGCACTGATATGACTACCATAAAAAAGTGGAATATAAAAGAAAATAAACGCCACAATCTATTTCGTATTTGTAAATAGATAATAGGCACAAAAATACAAGTATTTCAAGCTTAATGAACCCATATCTCAACGCATTGTAATGAGGTACTACTACAGGAAGTCTCCTAGATAAAAAGTCTTAATACATATTTATAAGACTGATTTTTAAAGCTATTTTGCAACAGACAAGTAGATCTTATGATATAATTTTGTGACGTCATTATAAACTGCAGATTCTTAAGAGGGGGTCATATTTTTTAATTGAAATTTAAGAATCTTACAGTTATATTTATTTAGATCAATCCTATGTATCCTTCGTAGTTTCAGTACTTCATAAAAATGGAAAAATTAAAAGCAATTGACGTATTGAATTGCCCCCCGTAAACCACTGATAGAACTTTTTTTTTCTTTCATATAATAAACAATACATTTTTAGTCATCAAATATTAGACTTTGAGTGAAGTCAATAGTTTTGATGTGATTTTTTTTGAATTGCTAAAGTCTTGCAATTGTTATTTACTAAAAAGAAAAAGAAACGCAGGGTAGCATTATGTTCGACAAAAAATTGAAAAAATGACCGAAAATTACGAAATTGGTCATAAGAGAAATTTAGTAACCGTGCACCAAAATCAGTATTCAGAATTCCTCAACCGTAAAATTTATTAACTCACTTAGGGAAAACGCTAAAAAGCCCAAAACACGCGCAATTTGATAACAACGAGTTTGCCAACAAATCTTGTTGTATTATTTGATGCATATGAGGTATGCACATCGTTTTTCAATATTTAGAGACATTATGAATTTCCTGCAATATTGGTACAGTTTATGGAAGTTCAATGGGGTCTTGTTTTCGAACTGCCTAATTAATGAAAAAGGCAATAACGGTTTACTAAGCAGTTTCTTGTACATTTTCACCCCATAAAACTTGTTACCCGTTGTGAGAGATGGTCTGGAATGGTTTTTTCAATCAACCGTTACGATGACGTTAACGCAAAACAGAGCCATGTTGCGAGCGGGTTATTTGTCCTGTAATCTCTTAAATCGCTACCTTACTACCACAAAACAGCCATTTATACAGTAGATGATTGTAATCAATACATTCATACGAAATTTGAAGGAAAAAGATTCCGCAATTTGGTTTTTTGAGCAAGTCAACTTACTGTTGTATTCCTCTCACTGGTGCATGCGCACACCGTTTGTCTTATTTTTCTGCTTGGTTACCCATGCCAAATATAGCCAGGGTTTGAAAGATAAACACTGATGAAATACCATGCGAATGAGAAATAAGGCTTTGACAGATGCACGGGAGAGACATTGAAGATAAATGAGAGTTTTCGATTTTCACTTTTTGGGGGTATCGTCATTTGATCTTCAATGACTCATGAATTATTGGACAAAATCAAATGGGAAATTGGTTATATCTTTCTGAAAGATAATTTCAAAAGTTAGATAGGAAAACTAAAACATATTTTAAGAAAAACAAATTTAATTCACCTCAAAAGTTTACCCTGCGTTTCTTTTTCCTTTCACTATATAATCATATGATAAATCTTTCTGACGTATTTTGAACGGTCTCTTAAATACCCAGACGCTAGATTTTTTACACTTGTCATTGGTATTGAAGTCAATGTAAGTTTCTTATTGTATGAAATTAAAGGGTTTCTCTGTTGCAGTTTTCACATACGTACTTCGCATATCTGCACCTGAGATCTGAAATTCTTAGATGCCACGTTATTGCAAATTTAAAGTGAAGAACCAATCAGGATGAATTTGATGAAATCCATGTGTCCATCAGATCGTCTGTAGGACTAAACTTTGTTAGCAGGAAGCTTTAAAAAGTAATGAAGATAAATCCGGTCAGCAAAACAATCACAGATAAGGAAAGAACAAGGGCACCGGGGAAAAACCAAGTCGGAATTAAATCCCGACAAGCATCATCTATGTACGGTTTCACATTCCGTGTTGAAAGGCCAAAAAAGAAAACATATTATGTTTGTTCCCCATAACAAAACTGACACAATTAAATCGCAAAGACTATAAAGTAAAAATTGTGTTGATGATTTAATATATTTTTAAAGAATGTGAATTTAACTTACACAATTTTTGATTTGGTTTTTTACAGGCATTTTCATTGAATAAAAAGAATTATTTTAAGTTTGTAGAGAGCTATTAAAAAATCCATCTTCGATATCTTTTTAACTCCTAATTAGCAAATACATACTAATCTTTTATATGTCAATCTAACACAAGACCATAAGTTATGAACGTGCTTAGGGACTTCCTTGGATATCTCCTTGCCATTTGTCATGTCATTGTCTTATTAGGCAATGTTTAACATAGAAAGGTAGTTAAGATTTAACGAACAGAAAATGTTTCAGTGTGCACGATGAAATCAAGATAACGAAGGTATGCCAATCTCAACAGTAAATGATAAGTTAAAGGCGTTGGCGTTGAAACTCTTCATGAAATTCACTGGTTGGATTTATTGAAAAAAAGAATCTATTGGATTGTCTTGAATTTCTTGATTGGCAACACAACTGTATAGTGTGATAATCAATAAAAGAGTACAGAAATTTCGCATTAAGTATATCTGTACAAAACAAGTTTACAGTTCTTAAAAAGGAGGTAACAAAATGACAAAAGGACTGTTGATAATTTTAACTACTGCATCCTGGATTAACTACTGCATATGCCAGCGCCTCCATTCTAACTCGGTCACATGTTCTGAGCCAGATGAATTAAATTTTCTAAAAGCGGAACTGATTGATGTCCAGCAGCTTGTAAGACGTCAGTCTATTAAAATGGAATTGCTGGAGGAAGAATTACACTATGTTAAAAAGAAACTGGATAAGAGTTAGTACTGCTTTTTCAAATATTAAAATGGAACTGACTTCTATCTTATTTAATAAATAAAAGAGATGTGAAAATTGCCGTTTGCTGTTGTAACTTATTTTAATCGATCTTTTAAATCATTTCATATCCGAACATTATAAAGATTCAAATTCATTGTAGTTTTGATTATAGCTACATATATTTCTTTATTTAAAACACGATTATAACTGAATATTTTGTTTAACAAATATAAATATTTTCACAAAATCAATCATTTCATTTTTTCCAGTAATGCCTGAACAAGTTGCCTTTCATGTAGTTGCTTCTAGTCGCTGCCGTCCCGGGGTAATTTTTTTTGATCATCTGATAACAAATATTGGATTCGGATACGACAAATGCTCCGGAATATTCACTGTACCAACAACAGGTTTTTATGTGTTTTCTTGGAGCATAGAAACTTACGGACAGTTGACTGAGGCTGCAATTTTAGTGAACGGATTCGAAATGGGAATATCGACGTGTGACGAAGACTCAACTTACTACGATTCGTCCACTTCCTTTGCCGTCCTTAATCTTACAGTGGACGACAAAGTATGGATCAAACTAAAAAGTGGACGTGCAGAAGCGATGCATACCATGTTTTCTGGCTGGATGATCAGTAAAAGCGGTATAGTATTCTAACATCTTTGAAAAATAATGGTAAAGGAGAAAAAAGTCTGACAACTTTATCTTTTCAAATGTAATCGCTATAAGTATAATTACTCTTGTTAAAAATGAAATGCAATTTTAATACGATTTGTGGAACTTACAATAAATTTTGTAAAACATCCGTTTTACCGGCTCCGCTTACGCGTCGCCGGTAAAACTCAGTTTGCGACCGTTAGATCAGCATTAACGGTCGCAAATGCCAAATTAGAAGATAGTTATTCCCTTATTTATATGTACATATAGAATGCTGAAATACAATTTCAAAACCCCATCATTACTGCATGATACAATGTTACCTGTAAGTGGACTTGTGTTCTCATTTTATGACTTTTGTTCAGCGTAATGAAATTAAAATACATATAACTTTCCATGAATTAGTAATTATTTAAGTATTTCTTAGGATTTTTTTTAATATTACTCAAGCTGAATTTAATTCTTTTTAAATAAAATCATAAACACCACACTGTGCATTAGCACCCAAAAGATTGTGAATGTTTGTGTCTGCAAGTTTTGGAGGTAAACAATTTTAGTGAAAACGTTATTTATTTAAATATATACATCTGTGGTGTCTTTCTATCATATAAACATGCAGAGAGAAGATATCTACATACTTACATAGTATGAATATTATCAAAGGTCCTAGGTCACTGTGTGACCTAATCACACGACGTAATATAATCTGCAGAAAAGGACATACCCTACTTAGCAATTAGCATGTTTTTCTGTTTAAAAATGTACAAAATATACAAGTAAAATAATAATCACTTCATTTTAAATGTAAAAAAAATATTTATTTAAGTGTTTTCAAGCTGATTTTCACCTTGCACATTTTTGTCAAAATCGCATGTTACAAGAAGTGCAAAATTTTTGTTTTTGTTAAAAATATGCTCGTATGAATCATTTTCGCCCAATGAAATTTACGCACTATAAAATTCGTAAACAAAATAACCCCGTTCAAATTTATACAGATGCCCTTGTGTTGAACAAAAACCGATCTGGTCAAAACCAAAATAGAGGTAAAATTCACAGTAATTTGCATTCAGCAGGTTCCTTTCTACCCCTTTTAGATTCCATCTTATATTTATTCTTTCTTTGACAAAAAAGAAACTATAATGCATTACACCAAACTGTTTTTTGTTTTTTTTTAGATAGTACAGCATTTTATGCTTCCCTTTCGCATGATGTGAATGATTCTCGCATTATCTTTAACAAAGAAATTCTGGACACAGATGATGCTTACTCCACGTCTACAGGGAAGTTTGTGGCGCCTCGTTCTGGTCTTTACGTGTTTATGATGTCAGGACTTATCTATGGAGGTCACGCACTGCATTGCAATTTTTTATTCAGTAACTGAATTTCACTGCCAGTAGTTTGGGTAGAGTCGAGAAACGGGAATCATGAGACCAGCGGTTATATGACGTTTCGCCTGGATGGACTCTGGAGAATCTGTGTATGTTCAATCTCCGAGAATTACGGCCACGTCCATGTTTGCAGGGTGGCTGGTGATTGAAGACACAACCGGTAAAATTGATACTTTTTGCATAGATATTTTTGCTATGAAAATTTCATAGGTATTTTTAAATAAAAAGATATGTAAAAAGCTTACAGGGGGATTAAATTTGATGAAACCGACACTAAAAATAACATTTAAAAAAAAAACGTAATTATATGGTTAAAAAAAACATCTTTCTATTTTTTTTTATTCGAATATCAATTTCTATCAAATACAATTATGAAATTTAGAGACACTTACAAGAACAATTAAAACAAAGACTTTATGCGCTGATAGTAATTATTTTACAAATGATGAATTTTGCATTTCTTAGAGGTTTTTCATTTGCATTTTATTTTTTCTAAATTCAACACTGCTTCAATCCCCAACATTTTCGATCATGTATATTAAAATTTAAAACATTGCTGTTACGTCATGTCTTTGTTCTTGCAGTCTAAAAATTTACCTGTGGCCGTCCGATAATAATAATTACCAGTCTGATAATATATTATCGGATGGCAATTATATCAAAATCGGACGGTATTTAAAAACCAAAAGAAGAGTGGAATAAACTAGATATGTCCACCCTCCTAACCCCAATCCAACCCCCACCCCCACCCAAAGAAAGGAAAAAAAATCAGGGAAAGCAATCGCAAGGAAATTTAGTTGTTACAAAATAGCAAATCCATGAAGAAATCGAGTTTAAACCATCCTCAAAATTAATACTTCCCATCTTAAAGTGTTTTTGATTCGGCACTTTGAATAAGCGAATTTAAATCCATTTCTGAGAAATAATCGGCAAATCTTTTTATTTTATAAGAATGTTTCTAAATGGCTGCACTTGTAAAACCTGATAATTTCCATTATATAAACTAAAACTTCAGGATGAAAATCCGCATTTTTTTTACTTTCCAAGGTGACGGTAATAATTCCACTCAAAAAAATATGTATCAGGTCAATTTATGCACAAAATAATAAAAATTTTCCAAAATAAAAAGGAAATCATTCCCCACCAGACCCCTGTCTTGCTTATCTAAACGACTGCCATTGAATGAATGAAATGAAATAAGAGTTCATCCACTGCTTTTACTGTCTCTTTTCTTTTGTCTACTTATTACACGGGTATAAAACAACTGACACCTAAACTCCCATTGTGTTATTATCGGACTCCTCCAGGTTACTTTTGGACATTTAAATGGCAATGTTTTAAGTAAGATATATGCCTCATACTATTCTATATGTAAAATTATCAGACAGTTTTTGGCCCTAACAGGCCTCAAACAGTCTGATGATTTTACATATAGAACAGTATTCGGCATATATACATTGCGTACTTCATTCTGTTACAGCGACAGAAAATATAAATGAAACTCGTACGTATCGGAATACGCTCCCCTCATTATGTTTCCTAATTATCAACTAGTGAATTCTATAAAATAAACACTACATATTAGTTAAATGATAATGATTATTATGATTTTCATTATCATCATCGTTGTTTACGTTATAGTTAACATTTTGAAGGCTTCTTTTTTTAAGAACTAAAGAAAAAGATGAAAGAAATCTTACAAAGATATTTTAAAAATTTTCTTCAGATATTATACTCAGAAGTAAACCGTCATATTGTTGTTCAACACCATTATTGTTTCTTTGTTTTCTTTTCAGTGTCAAAATCCACTTTTCCAGCTTTTCTCGCTCATATAAGTGGTAGCTCTAACAGTACCCCAATTGTTTATAATACAGCGCACGGTAGTTATCACCATGGTTACTCAACAAGCACGGGAGTATTCACTGCTGATCGTGATGGACTTTATTTGTTTCTGTATAATACTGAAGCTTATAGAAGGGTTACAGTTACTGCTCTGAGAGTTAACGGAGTGGAATTATTCGAAACGATTTCGGACGCACGTCGTACTAATCATGACGACACCTGTGCTGTCACTGTCATTCGTTTATCTTCAAACGATCGCGTCTCTATAGGAGTTAAATCTGGGATTGTTGATGGTTGGGAGTCGCTGTTTTTTGGCATACTTCTTTTTGATATCTGATTTTAAAGGTTTTGATTGAATTTTTTTTATTTGAATTTAAATTTTCTCTTTTATTTAAGACGAAAACATAATTTCATAAAGCTTTTCTTTTTCTATATTGGTAATATAAACTATGATTAAAATCTTTCTTGAAGCATTTTTCTGATTTGTCCTAATAAGATCTTCATGAGGATTTCAGTTTTGATGTAGAACACGTTGATAAACAAAAATCTGCATTGAAAATGAAAGTTTGGCACCATAGGATAAATGACAACATTGGGTTTATAGAAGGTAAAATATGTCTCTTTAGTGTCAACTATTTTTTTTTAAATAAAATATTGTGTTTTTCAATTTTTTTTTCCCTCATATGAATAAAGACCCCACCACTTTCCGATGAGAGTTTGCAAATTACAGTACAATACTACGCACTAATCGACGTTGAGAAAGGGTTTTTTTTAGTGCCAATACTTACCTTCAAAGGGGACCTCAATTTATATGATCTAATGCAAAAAAAGAATCTTCGTACACATTCCGTAGAGGAATTAGAACCTGTGATGTAAGGATCAACTCCTTATTTTGTGTGACAAAAAGTGTATCAGTAATGCTTTAAAATCTGCTCTGTGGTATTTAACAACCATTAATGATGAATAAAATTTATGATAAAATTTCCAAAATTTCAAAATATGTGGCCCAAGGGTCAGTGGTTCCTGTGGGTGGGGTGCTCAACTGGTGGTTATAAAGTGGGAATGCATTTTTTCTTTGTTACTCTGATCTACCTCTGGGTATTGAGTAAAGTAACCCTGCTAAGTGTATAATTATTAAAAGCAATGGTGCCTCTTTCAAAATTCTGAATTCCGTGGCTTTTGGTTTAAAACACAAACTAAATTCAAATGCTGGAAAGCTATTTTATGATACTCGGGTGACCTTTAAGGCCAGTGGGCCTCTTGTTTAGTTAAATTCTTGGTTTGGCTTCTCCTTTATTTATTAACCCCCCTTTTTATTTTAATTTATTCATTTTTTATGGAATGTTGGGGTGCCAGGGCTTTCTCTATCCCCTCTGTTTACATTCCTGTCATCATTTATATTTCTATCAAACATTATCAAACGAACACTGTGATTTCAAAAAGAAAATCCTTAGGTTTCTCCTCTAGTCACGACCTTTTAGTATTGTTGCAACGACAACTTTTATAATGGAAGGAATTTCTCAAGCCCACAATTTGCCAATTTTAATGTGATGGAACTTTTAAACAAAACACTCAAAAGTAAGAGTATTTATGTTCAGACACTTCGATCATACAATAAACGAATTATAATCGCTATCTCTTTTGGTTCAAATTTTACCCTGCGTCAATGAACACTCTTCTTCGCATTCGTATTCAACTATTTTCGGTTTCTTTTATTCTTAATTGACTATATGAAGATCTTTATCCAAGTCTAGACATTGCACTTAGTTTCTTCACCTGCACAATACAGGCTAGTGTTTTTTTTTGTTGTTGTAGTTTTTTTTTTAATTTAAATTTTATTTTAACTTTCACATTTAAATCAAACAAGTATATACAAAAGTATGTTCACAAATATATCTTCCTTCAAGTATCTATTATAGATACCGTATACAAGTATTTAACAGGCTAGTGTTTTTGATTACGGGCGCTGCCCAGCACATACTATTTCAGCCACATTTGTGTCATACGATAATCCTGACTTTACCTGAAGGCACCTTAAACTTAAAATTTCAAGCACAGGAATAAATGTGTGAATACAAGTGCATGTACCATTTTTATTTCATCATATTTCAATGAAGTCTACAATAACAACAGCATTTCCTACATGCACATATTCTAACACATGTCGGTGGAGAGCTGAAAAATTAGACATGTACTGGGTACTCTCAGCCTTTGGACATCTTTTCTTTGCCAACATAAACTGAACCACAGATCTTACAACAGGGATTAAAATATTTTTTTTGCAATGAAAATGTAATAAACAGAAAGGAAACGCATATTGTTTTACTCACCAAAGTTATTTCTAAAGTATATGGAACAATTATCTTTTTATCATTTGGTACCTGTGGCCCATTTAAAAGACAACACGAGGTTTGAAAACATAAGTGTTGAATTATTTCCCTTGATAGATAATGTGAATGAAAAAAATGTTTTTTCATGATTTCCTGTACATAAGGTGTCAATTTTCATAGATATTTTGGATTAAGAGAAACAATTATTACTCTTTCTAAACCAATATTTAAGATTCTATGGAATGTTGATGATGCAATGTCACGACCTAACAAAGATGAACACAACCAGGCTAACGATGATGGTATCCGAAGCTACGCAACAGGGAGTTGAGAGTAGCTGGTATTCGTCCACGACATCCGTACTTTGGAATCCCTCTTGCGCTGAGACTTTGCAAAGGACGTATCGATTGGTATGTCCCTAGAATTTGGGGGTGATGGAAATGATATCAACTAAACATTTCAATTCGCAACATAGAACATGATTGACTTTTATAACAACACACAAATTCCTTTTTAAAAAATTAAGGTTTTAGCTGGAAACTAATACTATCATGTGTATTCTGAACCTTTTTTTTTTGAGTTTATAAATCATATGAGACATTTAACATGCTATAAATGAAGGTACCAAAAACAATCAAAACCTGTATCTGGCACTGATTTGTCTCATGAAAATGTTCATTTAATTTTCTTAACGTTATCCTAAAAATATTATCTTTCTGAAAAAAATATATTCCCTACTTGCATTTTTTTTCCCTGTATTCATTGAAAAAAAAGATTATCATTAATGACTGCTATAGTGATAAACAAGAACAAACAAAGATAATGTGTAAATGTCTCTCAGGACATTGACAATTTTGATTCTAAATCTGTGTAAACAGACTCTTCTTTAAACATTCCTTATATTAATTTCTTTTAAATGCATTCTTTTCTTGGAATGCAAAGACGTCAGAAAATAAAGATTACATATATATTCAGGACTTTTGTTTTTTCTTAAATATTTTTCCCGTTTAATTTTCGTTTCTGTTATCCTTCGAATTACTGTTTTTCTTCCTAATTTTTCTTGGTATTTACCAGACGGATGTCAGATAATCAAGTTAGGAAAGTTTTTTTCAAATTAGTTTAAATTTTTTGCATTTATTTTCTTTTATTTTCTCCTGTCTTCGTCTATTTTTGCTTTCTCTCTCCTGGTTTACAGATGATATGTTGATCTTCTCTCTCTCTCTCTATCTCTCTCTCTCTCTTTCTTTCTCTCTCTCTCTCTTGAAAATGGTAAAAAAAACAATTTCAGCAAATTTTAAAACACTATCATTCAAATGTAATGAAAGATATTATTTTGCAAAAAAAAAAATTGCATTACGTGATTTCAATAACTTATCTTTACTCTCGCCCTTTCTCTCAATTGCCTTGAATAATGATAACAATTGGAACACTAGAAAACGTTTTGAATTTTTCTATATGTACGGGTTTTCTTTTTCTAACGTTGAGGAATCTTTATATCAGCATTGTACTTAAAGATATATATGCCGTAATAGTGCTTTATTTTACAAGTGGTAATCCTACTTATATTCATACTTCTCTTTCTAAGGAAGAAATTCTTCAAAATCACCTATCAGTTTTGAATACTTTTAATATTCAACAGAGTGAAAATGAATTTGAACTTCCTTATATATATATATATATATATATATATATATATATATATATATATATATATATATATATATATATATATATATATATATATATATATATATATATATATATATATATTGGATTCCAAAACTTCATAAGAATCCTTACAAACAAAGATACATTGCAGGTTCCAGTAAATGTTCAACCAAGCCTCTTTCGTTACTTCTCACTAAAATATTGACAGTAGTGAAGGAAATGCTTTAAGAGTACTGTACAACTATATATTCAAGACGTGGTGTAAATCAGATGTGGATACTTAAAAATTCTAAAGAACTTTTGGACAATTTGAAATCACAAGACGTTACAAAAATCAACAGCTTAAAAACTTACGACCTTTCAACTTTATACACAACAATTCCCCACTACAAATTAAAATCCAGGCTTTTTGATATCATTGACAGCTGCTTCTTCTACAAAAAATGGAACTCGTAAATTTACTTACCTCGTCATTGGTCATTTGAAAAATTATTTTGTTAAAACAGATTCTGATTGCACACATAAGTACTCTGAAGATGACATAATGAAGATGCTTGATTTCCTGATTGACAATATCTATGTGGTTTTTGGAGACCAGGTATTCCAACAATCTACTGGAATTCCCATGGGTACAAATTGCGCTCCTTTATTAGCAGACTTAGTTTTATATTCATATGAAGCAGAATTTATGCAAAATCTTATGAGTGAAAAGAAGAAAACACTTGCTGTGGCCTTCAACTCGACATTTAGATATATCGACGACGTATTGTCAATTAATAATGATAATTTCCATTCCTACGTCGACACGATACATGTGTATATCCTGGTGAGCTCTTGAGATAAAAGATACCACAGAGTCCGACACTTCTGCTTCATACTTGGATATTTTACTTGAAAAAGACACTAATGGTAATCTAACAACCAAGCTATATGATAAACGTGGTGACTTTAACTTTTCTATCGTCAACTTCCCTTACTTATGCAGCAATATACCTTCATCACCTGCATACGGAGTATATATATCTCAGTTTATTCGATACGAAGAGCATGCTCTTCCTATGAACAATTTCTTAAACGAGGTAAATTATTGACAAGTAAGTTGATGAATCAAGAATATCAACAGTCTCGTTTAAAGTCATCATTTCGTAAATTCTATGGTCGATACAATGACCTTGTCAGCAAATACAATTTATCATTGAATGAAATGCTGACTGACGTTTTTCATACCAATTGTTAGTCCATTATTTATACACTGAATTGACGACAGATTTTTTTCCGTAATTTCCTGATTATGACAACGAGCACACGGCGGGTGTGACCGGACGGCAGGGGATGCTCACTCCTCAATGGCAACTGATCCCACCTCTGATGTTTCGGAAGTCCGTGTTTGCTCTGCTCTTATTTTGTATATTGTTTAATGGACGTTGAAATTGAATACTGTTTGTTATTTCCATATTCTTCTTTTAAAAGAAATATATGTGGTGTCTCATCAAGTTATACAAGTTATATACGTTCTGCAAATAAGACAATTCCACTCCATCACTTTTAAAAGTTATGAAATATTATTTGGTAAAAATTGTTTTCTATCCCTGTCGGATAAAAAAAACCGCCTCTTATTGATTCATAATCACGTGGTCTCGCAGCAAACAATGGTCAAATCTCGTGAATGAACCAAAAAGCATGATGGTCTACTACGTTTTTACTACAAACACGTGAATTAGGTATTGTCAATACGTGAGCGCACCTCAGAGTTGGCTGCTTTTTGTACCGAGGAATAATCACGTGCAATTGTCTTTTCAATGGACTTTTTCGGTTGGGTGAACTTCTACAGCTGTCAGCGACTATGGATAAAGAAGTGTGGAAACCATGTTGGGCCAAAATGAAATAACTAATGCAAACAAATGATATAATTTAATCGATCAAAATGGTTATTAGATACATTCGATTCTGCATTTCTTAATAGTTCAAAACAAAAAACAAAAGTATTCCACAAAATATCATGTATGCACAAAATACAAAATACTGAACAAAAAATGTTTTACTACTAAATAATATAATTATAATATTTACATATGAACCACAGTATTTCTGACCCCTTGAAAATAATTTTTTTAAAAATTGCAAGCAGGTTATCAGCATTGGCTCGGGCTAATTTGAAAGTGAAATTTGGAATTTGGCAGTAAAGTTAAAAAGGGTAAATGTTGTAGAGAATAAACCTATTTTATTTGTCAGGTTTCTTCGAGCTAGTCGATTTTTATTCTAACTGTTCTATCCCTCACACACTTTCACAAAAACGATGCTACCTACCTGAATTAATTTTTCTTAATGGTGTTCATCGAAATGCTTGGTTGTGCCCTCAAACTGAAATAGTTGTTAGGGTCCTGCATGGAATTCTTAAACCAATTTTATTTTATTAGTCCAACTATATTTTTAAGAAGGCAAGATCTATGGTATGTAAGTTTCATCTACATATGTTAGGTAGTTCATATCAAAAACCCCTAAGGAATAATTGACGATATCCCATTCAGGTTGTAAAAATAGCAGTTTAAATTACTTTATATACATTGTAATTTACTTAAAATATTTTTTGCGCATAATGCGCTCAATACTGAAGATCCGTAAATGTTCAGCCAACCGAAAATGTCCACTAGCAGTACAGCACGGGTAAACTCTAAACTAACGGACCTGTACAATGGAGTGGGGAAAAGTTTAATTTATGTCCCCTGCTTTTGCGAAAGCGAGGGGACATTAAATCTCATTCGTCTGTCCGTCAGTCTGTCAGTCTGTCAGTCTGTCCGTATGTCCGTCCGTCACAAAAACTTTAACCTTGCCCATAACTTTTGATTTAGTGGAGCTCTGACTTTCATATTTCACATATGTATTTCTTTGTAATAATACCTTTCTTTGGGTACCACCAAATTTGACCTTTTGAGCTTGACCTTGGAGTTTGACCCATTTTTACACAAAAAATTTCATACTTTTACTTTGGCCATAACTTTTGAATCGTTACTACTAGGACTTTTTAATTTAACATATACATTTTTTATGGGAAGACCTTTCATTGGATGCAAACAAGTTTGACCTTTTGAACTTGACCTCGGAGATTTCTGAATTTATGAAAAAATTTCAACATTGACCATAACTTTTGAACGGTACGGGCTAGGGCTTTCATACTTTATATATGTAATTTTTGTGTGAAGGCCTTTCATTGGATACCAAGAACTTTGACCCTTTCACCTTGACCTTGGAGTTTGGCCTCCTTTTAAAAAACTATTACCTTTGCCACCACTTTTAAACAGTAGATATTAGGACTTTCATATTTCACACATGTATTCGTTGTGGCAAGTCTTTTCATTTGATTTCAACAACTTTGACCTTTTGAAGTTGACCTTGGAGAATATTCGTACTTATGAAAAAAACTTTAACCTTTACCATAACTTGTGAATGGCAAGGGCTAGGGCTTTCATACTTTACCTATGTAATCCTTGTAAGAAGACTGTTCATCAGATACCAAACAATTTAACCCTTTGACCTTGACCTTGGAGTTCAGTGATAATTTCTAAAAAAAAAAAAATGATATATGATAGGGTGTTCATATTACACACAATATGTCATTAAAAATGACATCTCACCCACAAAAATACCAAAAGCGGGGGACCACAATTCCTTGAATTTGCTTGTCATCATTGTTAATAATTGGTATGCAAATATGAGCATGGGACTAGTAAATAATAATTTACATAATGAATATCGTGTTTTTTTCCCGACCAGTACTTTGTTAATACCAAATAAATTTTCGTCGAATTTGCAGGAATGCTTCTTTGTTGATAGCTTCAGAATTTTTTGTTCGGTTTCAGCTGTGCAAAAATACTGCTTAACACGGTATAAATATCTTTAACTTTTTTATTATAACAATTTGCAAAATATGAAGAATAGACTTTTCAAATTACCTACAAAATCTTTTAGAAAAAAAGTATCGAGTTGGATCCCTTTTAAACAGTGGTAATAAAGTCAAATCCGCATCTATAAAATATACATAAATAAAAAACACTTCAAAATATATGGGCACGAGAATGATTTTAATATATCAAACATTATATGTTCAATTTTCTTCATTTATTTTCAATCGTATTCTAAGTTTAGAAAGGTTGTTTTCTTTGAAAATGTTACTTTTTTCATAATACACTGTATTTCGAATGATGTGTTTTGAATTATTCTTTATCGAATCCAAGGTACAAATCTTTCAATAAGATATTTTTAGGCATTACTTTAAACGTGAACATAGTATTGATCACGCACTGCATTAATGTTTTTTGTGTTATCTTTGAGCAAGGAGAGCTGCGGAGAAAGTTAAAATTATAATCAGAGATATATTTCATAATATTAGATTTATTTTGCCTAATATTTTGCAGATTTATTTTTGATAAATGTCCCAGAAGAATGCCCTTTTATAGAAAAGTAACAGGCTTAATGAATAAAAAGTGTATTCCTTCATTGCTACAAGAAAATAAACATATACTAAAAGAATTCTTCACTCTTTTTTTACTTTCTACATTAGCATTATAAATTTATAAACAGATAATTTAATGAAAACTGCGGTTTACCATGATTTAGGTTTTTTCATCTTTTTAAATCGAATTATTTTCAATCTCAAAACTCTCAAAATTTTAATCTCCTTCTCAAAATCAAAATGAAGAAGTGAAGATGACGACCATTTGTTTATTTGAATAAGTAAGAAGACCCATGGGACAGGTTGCTAATCTGAGCATATTGGAGAAAAAAGGAGAAATATAAGTGCATTTTGGTAAATATTAACACGCATTCTCTGTAAGCACCAAAGAAATCTTGGAAACGACATGTCTCAGATTTTGATGAAATTTTCACCATAGGTGTGTCTTAGTACAAAACTAGTAAATATGGTGTCGGAAATTCCACACGTGCACCTGGTTGCCATGGACACGGATCCATTGATTTCGGCCATTTTTGGCCCTTTTTGACTAAATGAAATCATGAAAATAGAAGAAATGTAAATGAATATTTATCGGTGTCTATTACACTCTAACAAAAATCATTGGATCATATGATAACATGAACTTTTAAGGTACACAGGACATACTACCATTAGCTGGTATGGATAATGGTTGAGGGGAATTCCCATTTCTAATTTTAGTATCAGGTGGCTAAATATAGATATGTCTCTGAATATTAAGAAAAAATTGCAGTTTTGTTCTAATTGGAAACTTCATATAAAAAGTCTTCACATATATAAAGGTGTCTTCAATACCCTTTCAAAATGAACATGTGATTGTACAATAATTGCAACAATATTGAGGTTGGACTCTTGTATTATTTTATAGCAACAATCGTCTAAAAATAGATTCCTTGAATAATTGAGAAAATGTACATTATTGCACTTTTTCAGGAACATTGTAGAAGTCATAGCAGTATAATAAGGAAGTATATTGTTAAATTTGAGATGTTAATGACAGTAGCTGGCCACAACAAGCTAGTGAGGACAAAAGTTGAAGGGGGAGTCCCCATTTCTATTTTTAGTATCAAGTGCCTAAATATAGATATATCTCTAAATATTAGGAAAAATGGCAATTTTATGCTAATTGGAAGCTTTATAGAAAACGTCTAAACAAATATAAAGCTCTCTACAATATGCTTTCAAAATGAAGACGTGTTTGTTCAATAATTGCTACAATATTGAGGATGGACTCTTGTTTTTTTATAGGAACAATGGTCTAAAAGAAGATTCCTGGAATAATCGAGAAAATGTAGTTTATTGCACCTGTTCAGGCAATATTGGAAAGAAAAATCATGTATTAGTTGCCATTAACTAACAAATATAAAACAATGATGATTACCAGTTTTACTCATATATGTTTGAAATATGCTAAATCAATGAGGATTTCAAATTCTATTTATAGAAACAAAGAACAAGGTACAGTTTCAATACAAAATAAGCTCTATATTTTTCTAATACATGAAAGTGATAAAGGAAATAAAAATTCATTCTTTTTAAATCATACAAATTCTCTGCATGCAGTAAGATAACTAAAATTGTTTTCTCATATGACCTTCTAAATGCTAATTGTGACGTCATTAACATGTGCATTTTCCTGTATTTTCTTAAAAGGTTGCAGAAGACATCAATTTTCAGTGGACTTTTCTTTCAGAAAACATACTTTGCCACTCTGGGTCCAAAAAAAATATGAAAGAGGATGACGGTTGCAAGCACTATTTTCTAAAGGAAAATCAGCACAGAAATGATTCATTTTGAGGCTTTTCTGCTATAAATAAAGACGTGTTCTCTCCGAAAACCCAAGGTGCATCAACTGACAAAGTTTGACAATTCTAAGCCAATAAGTACCCTAGAATACTTAAATATAGCTATAAATGTCACAAGTACGTCACAGTGACCTATTTTTCAATCATCATTCTCCGAAAACCCAAGATTCTTCAATTTACAAAGTTTGATGATTCTAAACCAATAAGTACCCGAGATACCTTAATATAGCAATTAAATGTCAAAAGTGGGTCACCGTGACCTACTTTTTGGTGGGGAATCTCGGAAAACCCAAGATGCATCTACTGACAAAGTTTGATGATTCTAAGCCAATAAGTATCTGAGATATTTAAATCTAGGTCACTGTGACATACTTTTTGGTCGACATGCTCAGAAAACCTAAGATGCATCAAATGACAAAGTTTGATGATTCTAAGCCAAGAAATACCTGAGATATTTATATATAGTAATAAGTGACCTTCTTTTTGGTCTTGAATCTCTGACTCAAGATGCATAACTGACAAAGTTTGATGATTCTAAGCCAATAAGTACCTAAGATACCTAAATATAGCCATAAAATCGTGACCTACGATTTAGTCAACGATCTTCGAAAACCCAAGATACATCAAATGACAAAGTTTGATGATTCAAGCCAATCAGTACATTGTACCCGAGATACTTAAATAAAATGTCGAAAGTTGGTAACCGTGACCTACAATTAGTCGACATTTTCTGAAGACCAAAGATGCATCAACTGACAAAATTTGATGATCATAGGTCAAATGGTATTCAAAATATGCCTTTTAAACAATTTGAAAACAAATGCCTGCAAAGTTCAAAAACTACGTCACAGTGACCTACTTTTTAATAGATATGTTTTTATGCCCAAAAATGTATCAACTTACAAGATTTGATGATTCTCAACCTCTCGGTGTCTGAAATAATGTTTTAGAAAAGATTAGCTATGAAATTCAAAAAGTAGGTAACGATGACCTTTTTTTAAGTTGATGTTGTTTGAGAACCCAAGATGCATCAACTGACAAAGTTTTATAATCATAGGCCCCAAAGTGTCCAAAATATGCCTCCAAAGCAATTTGAAAACAAAAGCCCGTAAAATTTAAAAAGTAGTTCCCCGTGACCTATTTTTGTGTTTACATGATGTGAAGTCCTGAGATGCATAAACTCACAAGACTTGATTATCCTTACTTTATAGTAAGCAAAATATCAACGTTTTTATTAAGTGTAAATTTTGGTCAAATTTGAAGTGACCTTGGAACCACACCCTTTGCCCCAGGGTCAAGTCTTGAACAATTTTTAATTTTCAACATATCCCGACCCTTGTATGTAAGTTTGGTGCAAATCTGCGAGGTGGCTCTGGAGAACAAGATTTTTTAGCAACCAGTACTTTTGATTTAATTTTCCTGATTATCTCCCCTTGTTTTAGGGTCCTACCCCTAGTTTTATTATAAACGGAAGCCCTTGGGCAAAGGATACCTTGTGACAAATTTGACAATGGTTGGCCAAGGGTTTTTTTAATTATGGCCCATATTCTAAAACGTTAACGCATACCGCACGACGCATACCGCACAAATGGCCATAGCATTAGTTCTTTGAGCCTTTGGCTCAGAAGAGCTAAAAATAGAAAAGGAACCTGCCCCCCTCAAATATTGTCCTCACTAGCTAATTGAGGCCAGCTACTGTCATTAACATATTAAATTTAACAATATACTTCCTAATTATGCAGTAATGCCTTCTACAAAATGTCTGAAAATGTGCAATAATTTACATTTTAACGATTATTCTAGTAATCTATTTTTAGACCATTGTTCCTATAAAATGATACAAGAGTCCATCCTCAATATTGTAGCAATTATTGTACAATCACATGTACATTTTAAAAGCATATTGTAGACAGCTTTACATTTGTTAAGACTTTTTATATGAAGCTTCCAATTTGAACAAAAATGCAATTTTTCTTAATATTCAGAGACATTTCTATATTTAGCCACCTGATTCTAAAAATAGAAATGGGAATTCCCCTCAACCATTATCCATACTAGCTAATGGTGTCCAGCTCTTGTCATTAAAATCTCAAATTTTACAATATGCTTCTTAATTATGCAGCAATGACAATTAAAACTTTGCCAAAATTTGATTTTTCACATTTTTCTAAAATATATCTATTTATAAATACATGTTACTAAAAATAGGATCAAAATCCAACTGATATTTTTTCATGAGATGATTCAACTTATTCCCAAGCATAATATAGGCCTTTCAACTGCCGCTAGGGGTCGGTGTTATGAACGATAATTCAATGCTTAAACTTGTTTAGAGCAGGCTCGGGGTATCTAACTGTTTACACGCAAGGCAGTTTTTAGCATTTCCCAAGTATTTCTTTGCTCTCAGTAGAATCCAGTGGTTTTAAGATTTAGCACCAATGTAAAACTTATTTACTGTATAGTTCCGGACACCGGTTTACTGCATATAATTAAAATCTTTAATTAAAATAAAAAGTGAAATCTACCCTCCTTCTCAGTTCTAACCTAATTAAATTTTTATACTCGGTCGTTCCCCTTCGTGCTTAGTAACACAAATAAGATGATCAATTGTTGCATTTACTTGTAAAAATATATATATTTACACAGGAAGCGAAAAAGCGCGAACACAAAAAACATGACATTAAATTTTCTTCTTCGTGATAATCGTCAAAGAGAGTTAAAACTATTGAATATAGTCTGTTCCCCATTCATTTGATCCTGTTATTTCAGGTAGAGTGAAGGCATTCTCTTTCTCTTGGTCAAAACTTTTTGTGTACAAAACAATGTAAGGAATCCTTTTGTGTATATAACAATACCAATGCTGAAGCAGCCTATATGTCATTCCTATAAACAATAGAGAGGTTTAGCAAACCAACGTGTACGCGTACGTGTACGTGTAACACCAAAAATCTGTGCATTACGTCATCACTTTTGCTAATGACGAATTTCTACACGTATCTTCTTACGCAAATTACGTGTACATAGCACAGTACACGTAAGTTAAAACTTGTAGAGTGTAATTCTTTAACTGCTGTTTATTTTTCAAAAAGTGTGCGTTTTTCTGAAACCTGAATATATAATACAAATACTGATATAAGAATTGAACGTCAGTAATTGAAAAATATTAATTTATAGGGAGTTAAAATTACAACATCTTGATTTTCGAAAAAGACTTCGACCGATTAAAAATATAAGAACTCTGTACAATATTTATCTCATAATTACAGGCATATATTTATGTAGAATGGTGTTATACGTATTAAAATTATTGCTTTTGCGGATGATTTTTAAATGTAAACCACTTTTACATTTAAAAACTTACAAGTACAAGTACAGGTTATAATTTGCTAAACAAGAAAAAAATGTTAACGTGTACGTGTAATTCTAACTTGTAGTTTACACGTACATGTACACGTACAAGTGAGCTTGCTAAACCTCTCTATTAACTCATAAATCGGCACTAAGTTGGTCATTTTTCACACCTGAGTTACCTGTCCTTAAACACAACATCGGAAAAGTCAATTATAAATTATTAAACTTTTTAATGATGTAATTAAAAGTATGCATAAGTTATTATATTTTTTGATAATTTCATATACCTATAAATCTATCTATACAATGTTTTTTACCATAGGTGCAACTTGAAAAATTAGTTGAAAGGCCTACATAATAGCACACATAAGATTTGGAAAATTTCCGCGGACAATTTTTCTTATTTAGCCTTAAAGATCTGAAAAAAATGCCAATTTCCCCATTTTTCAATTTTTTCGAAACCATGTCAATTTGCATGACCTTTTTCTTACAGGAGGAATATTTCTAGAATAATTGATTATATGCCCTGTGTACCTTAAAAGTTCATGTTATCATATGATCCAATGATTTTTGTTAGAGTGTAAAACGTTCGATAAATATTCATTTACATTTCTTCAATTTTCATGTTTTCATTTAGTCAAAAAGGGCCAAAAGTGGCCGAAATCAATGGATCCGTCTCCGTCTTCCGACACCATATTTACTAGTTTCGTGCTAAGACACACCTATGATGAAAATTTCATCAAAATCCGAGACATATCGTTTCCAGCCCTATAGTAAATTTGTTGGTGCTTACAGAGAATGAGTGTTAAAGTACAGTCAAAGAACTTTATTCGGTAATAACCAATATTTGCCCCCCAAATCAAACTTTGATGGAGATATATTTAACTGAGTTCTTAAACAGGGGAGCATATGCTGATTTCAAAGCACTGAAGATTTTCATATGTAATATAGCCATATTACGTAATGACGTCACAAACATGACGTAAATTTCAGTTTTTTATGAATTTTACAGAAAAATGTACATATTTCGTCGATACTTTGAGTAAAAGTCATCGAGCGCATGTGTGTTCAGGATCAATATTTTGATATAATGTGACACTACTGAATTAAATATCCCCTTAGATTCCGAAAAAATCCCCTGTTGTCCCCCTGTCAGTCCCTGACATTTTCCTGTCTTTCCCTGTCTTTCTCCTATGATCCCCTGTCGTTGTCCCTGCTCTCCTTGTCCAGTCCCTGTTGTCCCCTATCGTTGTCCCTGTCTATACTGACTTGCCCCTGTCGTCCCCTGACAATTATTTTGGCCGAGAAAGAGGAGATTAAAATATATTTTTGTTGCATTTAAGAGTGATAAATGATATAGTCTTGAAAACTTTAATATATATTTTTTTTTTTGAAAATATAGACTTAGTAAACAGTTAACACATCTTTAAATGCATTAAAAACTCCCCTGTAAGTTAGTTTCTATTACTTATATCAATGTGATTATTATAGTTTGGTAGCATTTCAGGGGAGAACGGCAAAGAATTACATCGATTCTAACGAGAAAATAAATTACCAATTTATTGCATCTTGTGACGCTAGACGGCATATGCATTGTACTTTATGAACTTTTTTATATATATTTATAAACTTTTTCATTTTTTTATCTACTTTGAAACATCTTTGAGCGTAATAACTGTCTTTGTAAAAGAACTAGATTTAAACATTTAGGAAAACATTATAAAATCTATGCATATGGTAGATCGTATTATATATATCGAAGAAAAAACTGTAGTGCCATCAAGACAGTTTTTACCGGATACACATGAAGCTAAGGCTTTGATCTTTTTTTCTCATTTGTGACTGAACGAATTCATCAACTAATCTGAGTCAAGGACGAATAAAGGAAGCAATCGCTTAATGATGGCTTAATGTTAACTAAATGGGGATAATTCCTTTCAGCTACCATTAAGCTGCACACTATTGGTGCTTTATGACCAAACTTCATTAAGTTATATTCACAAGTACCATTAAGCTACCTTTTAGTAGAGCGAAATGGTTGCTTGATAGCCAAACCTAATAAAACTATCTTTACTTGTCCTATAAAATATCTTTAAACTCACTTGTTCAGTTTAAACTTATTTCAATTTTCTCTACATAATAATTTCTATATAACATTTCTGTCAAGATGAATAAACTTGCGCACTGAGAATAAATTTAGTAATATTGGCTTTATTCCCTACCAAAAATTTAGCTCTTTTCACTTCCAAATATAAGTTTGTTCTATTCCTCGTTCATCAACACAAAAAATGTATAACTTATTTCAAAACAAAAAAATGTATTTTACTGTCATGTTTGGAAAGCATAATCCCGCTGCTGAATACATATGGATATGGAATCATTTTCTTTGGAAATAAAATAATCCCTAAGTCTCTTTTATTCGGGGGAAGGTAAAAAAATGTTCAAAGATTTTTAAAGATTGACTGCTCAGTCAATGAATATTAATTAAGTCGTGTTAAATGACACTATTTGTTAAATAATGCAGCGGTAAGTTACTGTCAAAATATAGTCGGTTTTCAATAATTGTTATTACAAAAACGATTTTCAGAAGAACAGCCAATCAGATTGGGAAGCGGTGAAAGATTAAGAGATTAACGATGCACAGTATATCGACTGGTCAGATAATAGATCCTTATGAGCTGATTAGGTGTGCCCACCAGTCACCGGTCAACTAACAAAAAAACTATGTATACACAACGTACAGTGACAGATTTTGATGATCAACTATTTTTACAAAACATACATATAACGCAAGCATATGACAAATTATAAATTACGATTCCATATAAAAGGACAGTTATTTTGATACCCTTTATGCTATCAAAAGAAATTAAATTGCAGATGATGTTCTCGAAAATGATTTTGTAAACGTAACTGTTATTCAAGGATTGTTACTGTATTTTAGTCACAGAAAAAAATAGGTCAAAACAGATTTTTTTTCCATATATGTACAATTACTCTTCCTTTAACCAGTTTGTATTGCTTTCTTTCATTAATCATCTTTTATTAACTTTTTTTTCTTCCGTGTTCAGAAAAACATCAGAAATTACTGATAATATTCAGGACATTCTCACAACTAAATTTAGACATTTAAAGTTTACCCTAACCCTTTCGCGAATTTATTTTTCTTCATTAATTTTCTCGGGTTTTATATCAATGGAAGAGCGTCAGGGATTACTTATTTTGTGTCTATGATTGTTCTTTATCATGCGTTTCCTTCTTTTTTAGATATTTTTTAATATGATACCCTCCTTTCTGTGTCCTTTTTTTTTTTTAATTTTTGATGCTTTCTATAGTCTTTATTTCTTTTTATATTACAGATGTTAATACACTGTAATAGTTTAAGGAAAAAACATGTTCAGTATACATTTGAGCATACAATCTTCATCACAGCTGGACTATTACAGAGTTAGTTTATATTGAGAGAAATTAATACTTTACTACGTTTTTTTTATAGAAAAGATTGAACATCTAGAAGAATAAAAAAAATCTTATTTTTGAATAACGATGTACTGATCTTTTTAAAAACCTGTCTTGTGTATTGAACCTCTCTTTTTTCTCATAAATCTTTGAAAGTGTAAATTGAATAACTGTACATTCATTGGTATGAACGTTGTAATCTATTGGGGTATATTTTGGCAAAGACTTTAATGTAAATTATTTGGCTCAAGAGAAGCCAAGAGAATTATTTTTGATAATAATGTTTTGATTGAATTATCGTTGGCGAATTTAAGCAATATTTGCTATTTAAAGCATATTTGGTACACGTTCCTTGAAAAAATTAGCATATATAGAAATACCATTGAATCATCACAGTTTAGGTACTTGTACCATCCGGTCGAAACACTTCACAACAAGTGGTAATGTGATTAATGAAGATATATCAAGTATTATTTTAGGTAGCAGTCAGAAATCTTCCATAGCATCAAAGGTAAGAGACAAATTTCTTTTTCATACAATTTTTATGCAATAATCCAGGCCTTTGTACTTAGAAAAATTGTCAATCATTTCTTCTTAATATTCTTTTTAATGACATTATAGAAGCTATTATATGGATTACTTGATTAGTACATGTATATATTTTTGTAACCCATGAATTGCTATTTATGAAAATAATTCTCTGAAATATGAAAAAATGTACACATCTTTTCACATTTATGCCATTCTGCATTCACCCTTTTCAATCTACACATCTTCAACATTTTATATCAATTTTAAAAAAAATGAGAAAAAATAATGATACATGTAATTATTTTTGTTTTGTTGGAGTCAGTTGTCGTCGATAAACAAAATTTAGCTTTTTGTCATTGGGACGTACTTCGTAGATAATTTCGTTTACAAAAAAAGTAGGATAACATAGAACAATTGTTGACAAAATGATTATAGGGTGGCTCACAATATCCACGAATATTGCACCTCCATGAACAATTATTATTCCACGCATGCGGTTAAATTTATTTGTTTTACTAATATGAACAAATCTGTACAATTTTCCAAACATTTCAATTTTTTACTCTTATCTGAGTTTTTTAGAGCTTCTGTCTTTTCCCAAAATCGATGTATTTTTTTTGTTGTATTGTAAGTTGTCCTTTTCTTGGTAAAACTTCCTTGTAAATAATGCATACGATTTCTTATCATTACACGCAGGGGTTGGCATATAATTTATAGTTAACATAAGTGAATTTCAAGGGGAGATTAAAACAAGTCAATTGATGAATTGAATATAGACTATTTTGTTTTTTATTTACACCACAGATTAGCTATCTGTTTAAATTACAGTTTAACCTATTTAAACTGTTCATTAATTAGGCACAGTAACAAAACACAAGCGCTTTTCATCGTAGGGTGATTCTAAAAAATACCCCGTAGAAATCCAACTTTTGCTACTTCGACTATGATTTCATATTTAAACATAGTACTTGAGAAACAAAAATCTTCTTCTTTCCTTTTGATATGTAAATGATTCAATATTTTTTTCCCTTTTCAGTGAATTTGTATAACTATATGATTGATTGTATATTGTTTAACGTCCCTCTCGAGAATTTTTCACTTATATGGAGACGTCACCATATTCCGGTGAAGGGCTTCAAATTTTGACCTTTACTCGAGACTCAGGACCATTGAGCAGTGAGGGATCTTTATCGTGCCAACGCCTGCCGCTGACACGGGGCCTCGGTTTTTAAGGTCTCATCCGAAGGACCCACACCTTTCACTTCAAAGTGCCGAGCGCATGGCGAAGGAACAGTTGCTACCCATTAAAATGACTAGGTCAGTCGCGGCCGAGATACGAACGCACGACGGTCCGATCACGGAGTGAGCACTCTACCGACTGAGCTACCGTGAACAGTCCAAAATATAGCTATAAGATAAGAGTGAAATTAACATTGATCCGAAGCTTGTCACAGAATTTTTTTAATGGATACGCGAAATCTGTAAAATAAATTTGTGTCATATCTTTATATCTAGCACAAGAATACCCTCCCCCACCCAAATATATGGAGAAATTGAAGTTCATGATGGATCAGTGAAAGTTTGGCATATTTAAATGGATGCTTTATGTAATTAAAAACGAGGAATAACGTAAAACATTAAGAAATAAGGGTTCATGACGGCATAATTATAATTTTGCTCTGACAAGAAACATGACTTTAAATAAAAAAAATAGCTCAAAATGTGTACATACAGGCACCTTATTGTTACACGATATTCCTGACAGTTTTGTGGGTAATTAAAGTTTGAAAATACTCATAGGGTTTGTTCGTAATTTGACCAGTTGAAAAATTCCACATTCTTTTTATGTGCGAGACTGATAATGAATTTTTTAACTTTTTTATATTTATTTTTTTTTATTCAAAATTCATATATATAGTCTGTGTTGAATAATCTGATACAAATTTAAACAATTCGGTTTGTAAACATTTTCATATACACAGCAAAGTAGGATTGCAAAAATATAATTGCGCGAAAATAACAGTTACAATATAATGTATATGCATCAATTTTTGGGGAAAGAAAATTACGTTGAGAGAGTGTGTGTGAGTGAGTGAGTCATCGAGTCAGGAAAAGTCTCTGCGGAAAGGGAAAGCGATTGAGAGTGTGGGGAAGCCCAGAAAACAATAACATCTTCCAAATTTCCATCAACTAATGAATCATTTTTTGTAGCTTTTGTTTCACTTTCACACAATGCGTTCAATAGATTTCGCTTTACTTATCAGTACATTTGCTTAAAAGTTAAAAGATAGCATGATCTGAATATGTCTTACAAAGTTTAATAAAATAAAATACCCAAATCTTTGTTGTATTCTCTTTTTCTCTTTCTCTCTCTCTCATGAACTCCCTTTCTCTCTCTCTCTCTCTCTTGATTAAGTGCCGAAAGACGACAATAAATTTCACAGATAAAACACAACATTTGGCAATTATGCCATAGGATGTTGAAAGACCAATTTTATGAAGTAAGAACATCGTATATTTATGCAAGGTTGCCATCATACGAAGCCCATTTGGAAAAGTTTTTGAGAAATGTTTCCGTGATGTACCATCAATTTTAAAAGGGGGACAACCAAAAATGAAACTATCTGAAATAAAATTGACAAGCAAATGCAAATTGCCCAAACACAAAGATCCTATGTCGTAGTTTGGGGAGGGGGGGTTACATAGGTCTTCTTTTAGTACCAAATGTTCTACATAAAGGATATGGAGATAAAAATACTATTCAATATCAAAGTCCGTAAAACACTACAAAATAGGAGCAGAGCAAACACGGACCTCCAAACCATCGGAGATCGGGATCCGGTGTCATCGATTAGTGAGCATTCCCTGCAAATTATGGACTAAAAATAAGTATGGAAAACGTCAGTCAGCATTTGACTCAATGATGACATTTATTTGCTAAAAAGTCATTTTATCGACCAAAGAACTTACAAAACGATGACTCTATGCAAAACTGCCGATATTCTTGTTTCATCAATTTCTTTATCAACAATGTATCTCGTTTTAGAAATTGTTCATACTTCATGCTCTTGCGTATCGAACAAAGTGAGATGTATTAACGCCCTATGCAGGTGATGAAGGTATATTGCTGCATAGAAAAGGGAACTTGTGATAGAAAAGTTAAAGTCATTACGTTTTTCATAGAGATTTGTTGTTCAGTGGCATTAACGTCTATGAAAAAAGAGAAAGTTTACGATCAAAGAAGAATAGTGGATTATGCAACAACATTTGTTGGGATTTACTTGTCATGTGTTTGAATCATTTGAGATTGATGAAAGCTCAAAATAAGTAAAGTTTACAGTGCCCCATATTTTCTCCTAAAATCCGATTTGGAGGAGTCGTAGTTGTAATCCCTCGGTAACTTTACCTATTCGCAAATTTAAATGCATAGAAAATGGAATAGACTTGTACATTTTTTTCTAACTTATAATCATTTTTTGAGTCAAAAGATGTTGTGAATTTTCGAGCACCAAAAATGATATGGTATGAAAAAATAGGCACAGTCAGGGGGAAGGCTTTTGTACATTTATTCATTAAAGATACAAGTCCTGTTTCTCAAGATATATTTGTAGAAAACTACATAAATATACTTCAGTTTATATGTTTTATTCCATACATGGAAGACTAAAAGCTATATCTTGTTACTAAAAAAAACTTGATATGCCCATGATATGATAACCGTATATAAAGGATGGCTATAATTAAACCATGAAATGAAAGATAGAATTGCTGATAAACAGTGCCATACTTCTATTCAACATATACACAAATATATACATTTTTCCAATAAAGCCTCTGACAGCACTTTTCCGATATCCTCATTTGAATAAAAATAATTTAGCATGCTGAACATAAGAGATTCTTGTGCCATTTTTGCAGTTATTTTGTCTTAAAAATAAGAAATGGATAAATAATTTAAGGCAAAATTTCCAGCTCTCTTTAATCGTCACAAATTTGTCAGGTCATTTCCTTGAAATGTTTTATTGTTTGTAAGTATTCAGAAATGTTCAAATGCCTTCCGTAATATTATTTCTTAAAGATTACGCAGCAAACGACATGTTCGTTTGCATTCATGTAAATGTAAGTGCTAATTGCATTGATTGGGTCTTACACTAACAAAAGTCATAAGGAAAGAGGGATAAGCCATTAGTTAAAGTTAAGATTAGTTAAAGTTAATTTTCGGAGTCTTAAGGCTTATTTTCTCTTAAGGGTCTTTTCCCGAGACTAACTACTTAGAGTACCAATATTTTGTATACAATTCTATAGATTACTTTTATAATTAACACTAACCATATTTCAATATACTGTAGTAAAAAGTGAGGGGTGAGGGGATATCAGCCTTTCAATAAACTTTTCAAAACTTCAGGTTCTTTTAAGAAAAAATAGTGGAAAGTCAGACCCCCATTGTCCCCCTCTCCCCCGTTGCTATTTGCCTCACGTTATCAGGAAAATTTGGTAAGACTTTCAGATAAATGGATTATCAATCAAGTTAATTCAGAAAGATCGTCTCACAAATAATGCTTATGTAAAGTATTAATGCCCTATCTTCATTTCAAATGTAATCAATACACGTATTTTTGTT
>NW_026935747.1:0-65456 GCF_032062105.1 Saccostrea cuccullata | reverse complement strand
TCTTTAAAATGAAGGCAAATTCATTGTAATTCATCTCGCATGAAAAAATGCATAACAGGTATTATCTTAAAAAGTCTCTGTGTGAAAGTTTTGTAATTCATATTTTTTGAAAGAAATGATTCATCTCTTTATTTCCACGAAGAAAAAAGTATACCTTTATGATAAAATAAACGAGAAATATGACGTTTTCTTTTATTTTCCCACTCTTGTGTCATAAATATTGACCTTTCTGCACTAAAAAAAAGGTAAGTAAGCACAGACAACCATCTGAATATAAAACTATTTTGCAAAAAACGAGTATTTTGTTTTGATTAGAAGCAATTTAAACGGATTCTTTTCTTCTTCCTTTCAATCATTGTGTTTCTCCCTCCCCCCTCCCCCATTTCCCCGTCAACAACCAACACCTATTAGAACCTAGGAATGACTTTCTACAGTAAAATCTACATGTACTATAAATCAATAGGCAAATATAGGTAAAAGTACATTATTTTCTTTTTTTTTTCTTAGTTTTATCCAGAAAATACAATTAATGGTAAGCATACAATTAAACTTATTTCCCTGATTTACGCCGCTTTCTTTGCTGAATCTTTTTGCACTTAATTTATCAGCATATCATCGAGGTATTTCTTTACAGCTGAAATTCCTATGAATTTTCAATCAAAGGAAGAGAATTCTAATATCAACAAACTCCATAATTCAAATAAAACTGCTATTAATGATGAATAATTTTTTTTTTTGTAAATTGTGTACGTTAATGATTATTGACAACAGGTAAAAACAAACGTCGCTATTGTGACGTCACATAACGCTTCTTTGACGTAGAACGACATAGGTCCCCCTTAAGTCTAGGAAAAGAGATTGTTGAAATTTCTCCAGTTAATATGTTTCTCTATAATTATCTTTCACAGCAGAGAACATATCTACGCATTTATTACTTATAAACTGAATTAACCTTTCAAATGAAGAATAAATCCAAGTTATTCTTTTTGAATTTACAGACATCAATTCTGAAAAATATTTAAAAATCTGTACATTGAGAGATTTTTTTCGCTTTTATTTATTTAGTTTGATGAGATTAATGAATGAATCGAATGAAATTTAATGAGATTTTCACAGATTCTTTGTTACATATTGCCAATGTGCACCACCTATTTTACTTTTTGATCGGACATAAAATTTTGGGTTTACCAAACAAAAACATTAACACTGCCTATCCTTCGTTTTATAGAATTGAAGGGTACCCATGTCTTATCCGCTACTCCCCCTAAACCATTGAATAAAATTTAATGATATATTCTTTATTACATAGTACCATCGGGCACCTCCTATTTTACCTTTGATCTTACACTTATTTCGGGTCTCCCAGAGCAAAACATGGACTTTGCCATTATTATCAGAAGGGAGGCGGGGGTGTGTTAAGTGACCTTATTGCTAACAGTACCTCTAGTTTATTCCTGTAATTGATTTTACACTCCATGTGGTAAAACAGATTATTAAAACCAAAAGTTAAAAGCTTTCATTCTAAGAGAATTCAAAGAAGACACTCAAAACTTACGAGTCGACATTTCTGTTCAGAATCCATGCTCAATTTTAAATTATAATTCTGTTGTAGTTGTTTGTGTTTATATAAAGCATTTTTGGTGTAGGGCATCGTAGGGCATCGAAATATGATCTTACTTGTATATTCAAACAAATATAAGGTTAGATAGCTGGTGTATTTCTTGCATGTGGCAATTTCAGATCTTTCTTTCCTGCACTAAATTAAGTTTCAAGCATTATAAACGATTATCATTGGAAATGTTTCAATTTCTCTTTCAAAAAATAAATATCTAATTTTATAGATCTTTCTTTTCAGCAAAACATGACGTTTTGGATTAAAATTTAACTCCCAAAACTCCCGATTTTTATGTGTCTTCTTGGGTTTTCTTACATATCATACAACAATTCTCTTTCCCTCTCTTTTGTGTATTATGATTAAGCAATATAAAAAAACTACTTATGATACACCAGTCTAATACTAATAGTAGATTTTTTCTGCTGTAGACATTCACAATTAAAACAATCCATGATAAGATTATGCTTTCACATAAAAAAAAACTTGTGTCATAAAACATGCATGAAATCCCAATTTAGAAAGGCATTATCCCAAAAAATTATAAAATGGAAATCTTTCAAGATACAGTTTCTTCTTCAAAGGGATAAGTATCAAAGTAAGATGTGGTAACAGAAGATGTAATACAATAGAAGCATAAAGCCAGAGTTTACAGATACAGCAGCAGTCAGTATACATAATCTTATATAAGGCGAGGATAGCACAGCTGCTCAGTGTCATCCTAGTAAAGATGTCTCCAATACTGGTCCTGATCCTTTCTCTTCTCTGCATATCCAGAGCGGCAGTTATCACGACGGAGAAGCCAAAGGGATGTATGTACGACGGGAAATATTATGAACCAGGCCTAATCACCAAGACAGTACATGGTAGCTGTGTGTCGGAGGTGACTTGTGATGAAGGAGGCGGTGTTATGGTCGGCGATACTTTGGGATGTTGGGACGACAGTAAGATTAATACATGTATTATTATCATTTAATCATGGAGAACAATTACGAAAAGTCAATCAGAAATTGAAATTTGTTGATGTGCTTTCAAAACAAAGCAAAAAAATAATAAATACATTATTGAAAATAAACTTCTTACTAAGAAATAAAAACTCTCGTATTTCATTAATTTCGATCCAACATGAGCATTTTAAAATCGTTAAAATTACTTCTTGCTAAAAAATAAAATACCAATTTTTAAGGAGAAATCGCTGGTTTTGGCATTAAAAAGTAAGATTTACTTACAATGCGAATGTAATAACAATGCGAAATTAAATTAACCCTAATGATAAGACACTTCTAGTTATTACATTTTGAGTGAAGATTAATGCACAATATAAAAATGCAGAATATAATTACATATTTTAAAATAAATACATTTTGGGAAGTAACATTTAGCATCGAGATTCAACGAAACGAGCAGCAAAAAATGTTACAAAACCCTTTTTGTTCATAAGTTTAATTTATAGATTGATTGTATGCTGTTTTACGTCCCATTCGAGAATTTTTCACTCCTGTAGAGACGTCACCATAAACCGATGAAGGGCATTCAAATTCTTACCTTTACTTGGAACTCAGGGCCATTGAAAAGTGAGGGATCTTTATCGTGCCAAAGCCTGCCGTGACACGGGACCTCAGTTTTTAAGGTCTCATCCGAAGGACTCCAACTTTCACTTCAAGCGTCGAGCGCATGGCGAATGAACTGTTGCTACCCCTTTTTTATCGACTTGGGTCAGTCGCGGCCGCGATTGGAACTCACGATTTACCGACAAACAAACAAACAAACAAACTTAAGGTAATTTTTACAATTATGAGTTGGTGTGTGGAATTGTAACTTTTGATAAATCTCCAATCACTGAGCTTGTCCCAACCGTCGCACGCATTGCTTGCTGGTGGTCTCTGTCGTTGGAAATTTTTTCTATGCAAATGTTAGTTCTCAATTTGACATGCAGTGTGAGTTTTTTCTTATTGTCTGAAGACAAATATTATCTGATTTTCGAATTTTTGTCAATTAGTAAGGCGGATTAAGGTAGTTGTGTATATGATGTGTTTTTCATGAAGGAGGCATTGTTTCGTCTGTCGAATCTTTCGGCTGTTCGTATGGAGGAAAGGATGAGAATTATCAAAAAATAATCATCGGGTACAGTACAGAGTATTCACTGAGAAAACCGGAAATTAAAGAGCAAAGGCCACATAGGACTTTTATTGGTTAGTTATGTTTAGTTGTTAATCAAATTTTATAGTGATCAAAAGTTTTCATATAGTGTCAAAGTTATCACTATACTAAATCAAAGTTTTCAGAGTTATCACTATAATAAATCAAAACGTGAACGTTTACACTATTATAAATCAAACTATCAAAGTCAGCATTGTTTATATCAAGGTTTTAAACATAAGGCCCTTTGAAAATGAAATTTTAATATTCATTGCTTCGGTATTTCATTTTCTGTGATACATGTAGAAAGTAATTTTACAACATTGAGATTTTCCAGTTTTGTCGATTATCAAAATTTATAAAAGATGTCTAATGATGCCTTCTATTTCCAATATTTCAATGCACTTTGCATGCAATTCATTTTTTGCATTCTATTGGATTTTTATTTTCATACATTTGAATAAAAAACTATGGTTTTCAAGACTTCAGCTGGATAACATTTCTAAAATAAATATTATTTGGCTTTTATTTCAATTGGCCTTTTTACATTAGTAAAAAATAACTACTTCAATTAAAAAAAATTATTAATCATTATGCAAACCTACGAAAGCCAAGAAGGCTCATTCGAGATTTGAGTTTCAAAATACGAGATTCAAAATTCGAGATTCGAAATTCGAGTTTCGAAATTCAAGATCCAATCTAACCAATCAAAAGCAGGTTCAATATTCGAGATTCGAGTTTCGAAATACGAGATTCAAAATTCGAGATTCAAAATTCGAGTTTCGAGATTCAAGATCCAGACTAACCAATCAAAAGCGGGTTCAACATTTGATTACTTCCCTTAATTATGTTTTTACTGTCAAGAAATCGTTTTATATAATTATAACAAATGGGTCATTTGATTAAATTACAATGCAAGAAAGAGAGTTTTATATATTATAAGTCAATTTAAATAAAGATTGGATTTTTTGCTAAGCAAGATATACTTCAATTTATATGATACCTTCTTAAACATTAAACAGATTATATATATCAGGAGTATATATATATATTTTTGTATTGTCTACTAAACTTAAATTTTATGTATTACCTCTATTAGGAAAACCACAGGTACATGTGGACAGGACCCCTCCCCCCGATATTCAACGCCAGGGCTTAAAGGACATTTTTTTCACAAATTATAATTATTACACTTATTCATCATGTGTACAATACGAAAAAATCTCGGGCGAAAAAAACCAAGATAATCGCTCAACGAAAAAAAAACCCACTATACATTATTAGAGAGAATGCTGTTTAAGGAGAAAATATGGGATTATACGAGATGCAGAGTCAGTTCGATAGCATGGACTAACACAGAAATATATGTAGAGACAGTGTGAATCGACATTTTAGGTTAAAATAAAATAAATGCATGTTTTAAACATAGAAATACCAGTTAGGGTACAACGTAAACAGACTGGAGTGGCATACCTTTCTCTCTTCCGATGTATGGGGTATTTCTTTGTTGATCGATTATTCTGGGGGTTTTACGATTTTTTCGTATTGTAGTCATGCTGATTGAGTATTATAAATATATTTTGTAAAAGAAAAAAAAAAGCCCAATAATTCCCGGCGTTGAACATCGAGGGAGATGGGGGGGGGGGGGGGGGGGGGGGGGTCCTGTCCAAAAGTACTTGTGGTTCCTTAATAGAGGAAATCGGTTAAGTTTAGTAGACAATACAAAAATATATATACTCCTGATATATGTAATCTATTAAATATTTAAGAAGTTACCATATAAATTGAAATATATCTTGCTGATTAAAAATCCAATACCTATTTCATTTCCTTCTAAAATATATAACAATCTTTTTTGCATTGCAATTTAATCAAATGACCCATTTGTTATAATTATATTCAACGATTTCTTGATAGTAAAAACATAATAAAGGGGAGTAATCAAATGTTGAACCCGCTTTTGATTGGTTAGTCTGGATCTTGAATCTCGAAACTCGAATTTTGAGTCTCGTATTTTGAAACTCGAATCTCGAATGAGCCTTCTGGGCTTTCGTACAAACCCGTTTACAATTTCAACATATATTAATTAAAGCATTTCTACAAATGTCACCATCTTATTTTTATACAAGTGAGTTTTTGTCAAATTCAGTAAAATGTCCATATTGTTTTTTTATATTTGTTTTAATTTACATATTAAGAAAATAACATATCTTTTCTTTCAGTTTTGTTCTGAAATCTTCAAACATTTTAAAGAACTACGTACGCTAACTCTTGATTCCCGCCTACATTTTACACCTATTTAATTTAATATTAATGACAATTTGGCCATTAAATCTTTGTTGAATGAAAAGATCTGTTCAATTATAATTGATTAATAATTTTAAGATCAGTGTAAAATAGTTAATTATACCTTATTCTAGCTTTTTAAAAAAGGGGGGTAGACGACATTTTCCGTTGAAACCGGGCTTCACACCATCACCGTATTTTAAAATATTTTTGAATGTGAATAAATGTTCCTTACCTCTTTTCTTATGTTTTAAGCATATGAAATTAAACATATATCATTAATAAGATACTATGTTTTAGTTGTTAACCCCTTTGAAATTGGTGAAAAAAATAAAACTTTTGTCATTTTTTGTCAGTAAACATATGTTCCCCACCGTGAAACACAAAAAGCTTTGGTATGAATTTGCGAAATGACAGTCTATATTACCCGTATAAAGGAATTTTTGTTTTACGGGGGAAAAAAGATGTTTAAAAAATATTTTCCGTTTTCCGTTGATTTCTGTAGTGAAAAACGCGAGTTTTACCAAAATTATAGGGGTATCTCTCTTTTTTCCAAATAAGTAATGTTTAATGGAAATCCATGTAAATATGAATATAAATATGGAAAATCATTCAAATATATTAACTTTTGAAAATTGACTTGGAGGTAGGCGGGAGAACAATACTATCGTTCGTAGTTCTTTATATATCTTGTATGCTAAGAAAGACACAAAGGTATTGAAGAATTGTATTTTGGAATTCCGTTCAGAATAAAAACCTAGGACCACGTGCTTCCACTGTAAATCAAAATTTAACACAGAACTCAGATTTTTCCATAGTATATGAACATGTTCACAATCAAAAAGTAAATGTCTAATATCTTCAATTTTATCACACATATTACATAAAGCAGATGCTCTATATTTGCATTTAAAAAGGAAACTGTTGCAACACAATGTATTATTCCACAATTTGTAACTAACTACACATATTCTTTTGTCATAGATGTCTTTAACCTTGTTTCTATATATATATCCTTCAAACTCTCTTGAGCATCAGAAAATATTTTTTAAACATTGATTGATGGCTTCGAGCTGTAAATTTTTTAAAGAGTAAATTATCGTAAAAAACATCTTTTATCTTCAATACAATATACACCATTGACAAAATTAAAACAACACTTCCCTATATTCTGTATGTATGCACAACAAGTCATATTGAATCGTAAAGATTTTTTATAGATTGCTGTTTTTAATATTTTGTATTCACACATGCAATTCGATTTTTGTTTTAAATCAAAGGACAATTCTTGTAGAGTTTTAAATTTTCCATTTTTGTTAAAAAGTCTTTAACATGTGTTATCCCACTTTTGATCCAATTTTTAAAACATAGTTTTGTTTTCATATTTAAACATAGTATTATTCCATATTGGTTGTTGAACAAAACTTACATTAGACAATTTAGTTTCATCGATATATCTTTTACAATCATTAAAACTGCAGAATACTTCTTTATAAAAAATCGGAAGGTTTGAAATGATTTTAAAGTCTGGGAGTTTTGTCTCCGATAATGTTAATAGATAGTTGATATCAATATTAAGACGATTAAATAGCCTCTAACTATTTCGCCGATTATACAGTTTTTTCTATAAAGTATCTAGAACATGCCACCTTTAAGGCCTTAAATTTCAATTCACCATCTATTATACCTATTCCACCATCTTCCTGTTTTCCGATCATAGCATCTCTTTTAATTCTATCGCGCTTATTCCCTATGAAGTTAAATATGCTTCTCTTAATTTGTCGGATATCTTCGGGATTGGGCATTGGTAATATTGAACCCACGTAGATGCTAAAGAGTTAACGACACATGATTTCCCAGAAATAGTCAATTTTCTTTTTTTCCAAGATTCAAAGAGTTTTTCCATGTTTTGAAAAGTCTTTAACCAGTTCAATTCATAACATTGAATTTTATTATGGCCAATACCTAAACATCGAACAGCATCATTTGTTACCTGTATGCCTTTTATGTAAGTGTATTTATCTTTAAGACTGCCTAATAATATACATTGTGTTTTGCTTAAATGAACTCTTGAATCAGCGTGTTTACAAAAATCATTAACAGTCTTAACTGAACATTCAAAGAAGATGAATATTTTAAAGCCAATGTGATATTGTCTGCATGCTGAATATTTTTAATATCTCTTTTCATGCTTGAAACATTGATACCTTGTATTTCATTGTTATTTTTAATTTTTAAGGCCAGTATTTCTGCCACAAATAGATACAATAGAGCTGAAATAGGGCATCCTTATCTAATACCTCTATTCATGCTACATGTTTTAGAAATCCAACCATTGTTTTTAATTTTGAATATTGGTTTATTATATAGAGGTTGGATCCATTGAAGAAAATTATCACCGAAGTTAATTTTTTTAGAACTTGAAAAAGAAAATTCCACCCGACTGAATAAAAAGCTTTTACAAAATCTAAAAATAGTAATAATCCGTCTTTTTTATTTTCCATGCAATATTCATAAATGTCTAAAATCAATCTTGCATTTATACTTATGTAACGACCATTGATATATGCTGATTGTTCATTACTAATTAATTTATCTATGACGCTTTGTAATTTTTTTTTGCGAGAACAAAGGCTATAATCTTGTGATCGGTATTTGTTAACCTCAATGGTCTGTAGTTTTTAAGATTATTCTTGTCGCCCTTTTTAAATAAAAGAGTGATAAGTGCCAATCGCTGAGAATATGGTAATTCGTCTTTTTCAAATACAGTCAATAATACATCGTAAAAGAGAGGTCCAATTTTATTCCAAAAACATTTATAAAATTCCCCTGGTAATCCATCTAATGCGGGAGATTAGTTACTTTTTAAATTGTATACCACATCTGAACATTCAACAAATGTTGGAAATGTGTCGCAGAACTTTCTATATGGCGATCACTGAGTTTCGGACATTCAATGTCTTGTAGATATGAAGAAATGTTGTTTTCATCAACAGATTTGCTTGTATATAAATTTTCGTATCAAAAGCACATTTCTTGTAAAATTTCACTATTACTCGCAATGGGTTTATTATTCTTTTTGAATTCAGTTATTGTATTATTCGTTTGATGTTTCTTTTCCAAACCTAGAAAGAAACTTGTATTTCGCTCCCCCTCGCTTATCCATTGCGCTTTTGATCTTATTTGAGCTCCTTTAGCAATTTCATCATACATCGCATCTAGTTCTTTTTCTGGTTTTCGCTTTTCATTCATATTAATTTCTGGACTAGGCAAAGATTCAATTTTGTCGATTTTTTCCTCAAGTAATTTTACTTTATATTTTATATTATGTTTGGATTGTTTCGCGTATTTAATAGAGTAATCACGTACACTTATTTTAAAAGTTTCCCATTTTAAAATTGGATCTATCGTTTCATCAATATTGTTAAATATTTTCTCTATACCGTGTTTGTAATCATCATTCTCAAGGTGAGATACATTCAATTTCCATTAACCTGCACCTCTATCTATTTTATTAAGATTTAAAGTACATTTAAGATATCTATGGTCACTTAACCGAGTGCTATTATTATGAGTACCTGGAATTCGTCTAACAATGATATTTTTTATACTTTCTATAAATTCTCTATTTACAAAAATATAATCAATCCTACTCTTTGGACAATTCAATTTCTCAAGTATGTAAACAAGACGTATAGAATTAAATACAATCATGTGAAGTATATCTGATTAATAACATATAAATCAAAGTTCTCATAGTAAACACTATAATCAATCAAAGTTTTCATAATTATCACTTAAATTAAAGTTCTTAAAATGTCAAACTTATCACTATGGTAAATTAGATATATTCTGTCATAGTTATTACTATTGTAAATCAAAGTGTGAAAGTTATCACCATAGTTCATTTCAGTGATTGTTTTTTTTTTTTTTTTTTTGTTTTTTTGTTTGTTTTGTTTTTTGTTTTTTTTGATTTGGTAAGGTTTTTTGACATAATTTTTTGTAATGCCTAAAAGCGCAAAATACCTCGTCACGTCAAATTAAATAGAAAATTAATTGGCGGTCTTGGATATAAAGAGCAGTATTAAGGAAGAAGCTGGACAATTTGATCTTGAAATGGAAGCATTTACGTCTGCGGTATGGTGACGTGTCTATTTGAGTGAAAATATTCTCGCATCGGACGTAAAACAATATTCACAAAATTAATCAATTCAATAGCTACATAACTATATTGCTGACTTCTTATCAGTTTACGATATTTATTTCATTCATTTTTATTTTATTTATTAAGTGAACTAGAAGTTAAAGACATAAAAAATATGTTCATGCTTGTATGTTCTACTAGAGAAAGAGGACTAACAATTACTAACAACATTTAATAATAAACAGAGAGGCTGGCTTATTTTATTTATGTAGCAATATACTATTATCGCCTGCATATGGAGATTATGTCTCCAAGAAATTTGAATGTATTCCCCCAGTTATTTAAATATATAATACTAGTAAGCTCGAACAATGTCTAAAAGATGCAGGATACAACCAATACTTTTATGATTTATCAAATATATGACGATAAGGAACAGTATTCAAGGTCAAAAGTCCATAAAACAATACATAGTAGAAGCAGAGCAAACACGGACCTCCAAAACATCAGAGGTGGGATCAGGTGCCATGGAGGTGTGAGAATTCCTTGCTGACCTGTCAAATCTTCAATGTACTCTTTGTCATTATCGTAAAAAAGAAGAAAAATCCTAGATCATTCATTAATGGCCAAAGAATTAGTATTTGCTGACAAGGTTATTGTATCGACATGATAACTTATGAAATGATGACTTCGACTGTTTATTTCCTTGTTTTATCACATTGCTTGTCGACGGCTTGTCTTGAATCAGTTATTTTTTGTATATAGAGCATATTCATGCTTTTCGAATCACCGAGAGAGAAAAACCAATTATGCAGATGATATAGAGTCGATATATGACTGGTGCATGGATGGGGTTGATTATTTTCAAAATTAATCAATTGATTATAATTACTTTGAATGTTGAATGTAATCGATTTCAAAGTCATTTGATTTGAAACTGATTCTTTAATGTATTCAATACATCCAATTACTTTTCCTTATTTCAAACATGTTTAATTGTTGTTACTTTTAGATTACATTAATGTTGACAAAAATGTTGTTTGAGGGGGGGGGGGGTGTTTAATGTTCAAAGAAAACGGCGTGTTTTCATTCTTTCTCAGAAATATCATTTACATTTTAAAGGTAGAATTCAGACAAAATTTGGTGATACATATTATATAGATGCATAATATGGTTTATCCGATATCATCTGTTTTCTTAAAGTTTTTCCACCCTCACAATTTTAATGCTTCAAAGTACAAAAACTACAATAATGTTCATTTGATATACATGTAATTTAACATTACCAATTATTGCAAAGAATTAATAGATTGCTTTTTTAAGACAGAAGACACATATAAACAGAAGTATATGTCAACGCAAGAATTGTACATATTTGTAAACAGTAATTTTAAAAGTATCTTTTTAAAAAAAAAAAAGAAAATATGTAAAAAGTGGTTCAAATGCATAATTTCGATGCTGAAAGTTCCGAAAAACTTGCTTCTTTTCAGAGATTATTGAATTGTGAATATCAGGGAAATTATTTTACGTTAGAAGTTCAATAAAGAAAATACCTGAATAAAGATACCCGAGAAGAAGTATTGTCCTTGTCAACATTTGTTAAAGACTGAATAATTTATTTAATAAAGAGAATATACATCTTTAAAATTCTTTTACCTAACAATATTTATCATTTCACCTCTTTTGAAAAGCATTCTTCTAAAAGAAATGTTCTATGGGGTATGAATTTAAATAAATTAAAGTTGTTACAAAAAGCTATCATAGGAGGATGGAAATGCCTCACGTAAATATATGTTATTATTGCGAAAGAAGTAAGTAATTAGGTCTTTCCACCTTTCTGTGGAAAGACCTATTGATTTGCTTATGTTTATTATTAGGTCTTTCCACCTTTCTGTGGAAAGACCTATTGATATTCTTCTGTTTATTATTAGGTCTTTCCACCTTTCTGTGGAAAGACCTCTTGAAATGCTTCTGTTTTTTATTTTATTTCTCACCTTATGTTTTGACACCGTAAGACTTATCGAAAAACTTTATAGTTCATGATACTGGATATTAAAAGTTATTCCGAAAAACGACCCCCTATGTTAGAACTTTGACCCCTTTCGAAGTTATTGCCCCTTTCGCAAGAAATGTCTGTTATCGCTACTTCTCCAAAACCGTAAACCGCAGAGATTCCAAACCTAAATTAATGTTTACGACTAATTTAGTAGACTCTCCAATCAAACATTGCGAAAGGATTCGTAAGCTCTTATAACAAATTATTGCCCCTGAATGTTTGCAATGTTTACGAATATCAAGAACTTTTCTAAAACGACAAGGCGTATAGACATGGGACCAACTGCAAAAGATTCATTGACCTTTGACCTTAAAATCTAGGTCAAGGTCAAAGGTCAAGGTCATTCAAAATATGTAAAATTAAGCATTTTTAATAGCTCTTTTGTTCTTAACCAAATTCTAAAAATCTTTGCATCTTCAATATGTACTCTTAAAACCATTTCAGAGATTTCATTCTTGTCCCCTAAGATTGACCCCTCTAAAAGTTAGTGCCCCCTTCAGTGTAAACCCTTGTTATCGCTACTCCTCCGAAACCGTAAACCGTAGAGGTACAAAACCTTCAACAATGTCTGCTACTAATTTAGAACACTTCTCATTCCATTAGTGCAAAAGAATTCGTAAACCATTTTAAGTAGTTATTGCCCCTGCTAGTTGATGATGTTTACGAAGAACTAAAAACTTCTTAACGACAATTTGTAAAGACATGGGCCCAACTGCATGAGATCTTTTGACCTTTGACCTTGAAGAATAGGTCAAGGTCAAAGGTCAGGGTCATTGGAATACCAGAGAAATTGTCGATTAAGCTATTTTTAAAAAATCCAAATGACCTTGACCTTGATATTTGACCTTGACCTTTGACCTTGACCCCTAACTCAAAAAGTAATGAAGAAATATTCATTACCTTTATCTAGATTCATCTTCAAGTGTTAATCTCAAGTTTATCTTTCACTCTTTCTTTTTTTTTTATTGATGACCTTGACCTTTGACCTTGATAAATGACCTTGACCTTTGACCCCCTATTGACCCAAAGGTCACAATCAAGCTTAAGGTCGTTGAGGTATTTGCAACCCTTACTCTTACAAATGCTTATAACCCCCCCCCCGTCCTTTCTTAAAAAAAAAAATCAACAGCAGCATAGAAAAAATGTCTAAAAGTCTAACGATACGATATATCGACATAAGATTCGGAGTAAAAGCAAGAAGAGACCTTAAAGAAAGTGTCCTGAGAGTTTTAAGGTGAGTCTCTGAAATATAATGAAATACTAGTGAAAATCGGCAAAATCTGCATTTTTTTCTGTCTGAAATTTAGTTATTGCTGAGCATAAAAATTAATTAAAGCCCGTATTGGCTATTTCTGCAATTTTTGTTAATATCATTCGATTCTCCTGCTCTATTACGACATTTTAATACCAAGTATTCTTGCTTTCTTTAGTGTATGGAATTTATTTCAATTTTATTTGGATTTAATATTAATTGAATGAATCTTGATTTCATTTGAAATTTGATTTTTTTTTTCTAGAATAACATAATCCCAAGAAATAGCGACTTTCAGCCTAGTAAAAAGAAATACACGTTTCTTCCCTGTGTTTCCCATCTAGAATTACATGTTTGGAATTTTATTTATGCTACTTACATTGAATTTCTTGCCTATTTCGGTAAGGAATGTTAAAACCCGAACCCGATTCTCTGTTCTCCTTTTCCATAAATACAAACTGCCTTGCATCTCTCGCTTATGTTTTTCACATGCTCTTAAATAATTTATCGCCATCCATTTCAAACATAAAACAACTCAAATCGGATATTTTCAAACATTTCTTTAATACATGTATAATGCACATATGATGCAGGTACACATGGGACATTTCACGACGTTTTCACTTACGCTTCCGTCTTGATGCGCAGATCAAATGCATGTTATTCATATTAATAGGTATATCATAATTTTAATCAGACCCTACCCCTTACATCTTAACTCGAAAACAATCTCATTCAAGCTCATATATACACCTAGGAGCGTGTTACAGTGTTTTTAACGTGCTCTCTTTTCGTAGTCAATGAATCCGTGGTTATCCCCGAGTCGACTCGTCTGTTTACGGTATATTTATAACAACTGCGAGCCCGATCTAAAATCCTAGTACAGAAATGAGAATTTTGCTGTTTTATTTATTTTCTTGCTTTTTTTCTACTTTTTTCAGCCCAAATGATATTGAAACACTTAAAAAGGTGGAAAGACGTCTTATTGTTCTCTGAACAATTAGTTTACTAGTTATTTTTATTATTTTTCCGCCGGACGAATTTTTGTTTCAAGATCTTTTGAAAACATTTATAGTTTATAAGAATGTACTTTGTAAGAGATATTTGCAAAAAACCCTGCGTATATGAACTATGAACTCTTTCGAAGTTATTGCCCCTTTTGCAAGAAATGCTTGTTATCGCTACTCCTTCGAAACCGTAAACCGTAGAAATATGAAACCTTCACTAAAGTCTTCGACTAATTGAGAGGACTCTGGAATCTATTCATTGCGAAAGTATTCGGTGACCCCTTCAATGAGTTATTGCCCCTGAAACTTTTTTAATTTTAGAAATAATTAAAAATTTTCAAAACTAGAAGTGATAGAGACATGGGACCAACTGCATAAGATTCATTGACCTTTGATCATGAAATTAATGCAAAGGTCAAAGGTCAAGGTCATTTCAAATTTGAGAAATTAAGCTCTTTTTATATCTTTTTTGTCTTTTAACATAACAAACTGTCTAAGCATCATTAATATGTGCTCTTAAAACTGTTTTAAAGATTTAATTCATATTCCGTAAGATTGACCCTATAAAAAGTTATCGCCCTTTGTGCGAAAAACCTTGTTATCGCTACTCCTTCAAAGCCATAAACTGTAGAAATATGAAACCTTCACTAAAGTCTTCGACTAATTGAGAGGACTTTGGAATCTATTCATTGCGAAAGTATTCAGTGACCCCTTCAATGAGTTATTGCCCCTGAAACTTTTTTAATTTTAGAAATAATTAAACATTTTCAAAACGAGAAGTGATAGAAACATGGGACCAACTGCATAAGATTCATTGACCTTTGATCATGAAATTAATGCAAAGGTCAAAGATCAAGGTCATTCCAAATTTGAGAAATTAAGCCCTTTTATATCTCTTTTGTCTTTAAACATTTACTAACTGTCTTTGCATCAATAATATGTACTCTTAAAACTATTTTAAAAATTTCATTTTTGTTCCTTAAGATTAACCCTCTTAAAAGTTATTGCCCCTTGTGCGAAAAAGCTTGTTATCGCTACTCCTTTGAAACTTTAGACCGTAGAGACACTAAACCTTCACTAATGTCTTAAGAATCTTGAGGCATAACTTCACTGTATAAGTGCGAAAGGATCTGATGACCCCTTATATGAGTTATTGCCCTTTAACGTCTTTGTACTTACTATTAAACCTTATAACTTAAAAACTATAAGTCGTAGAAGCACGGGGTTAACTGCATTGTGACCCTTGACCTTTGACCTTGAATATTTTCTCAAGGTCAAAGATCAAGGTCATTCAATTTTTTAAATTTTTTTTATTTTTTCTATGATTTAAGACAATTTTGGTTTCTTTTTCATGGAATTTGATTTTAAGAAGACAGATATAAAACAAATTTGAAATTCAAGAAGGTGGAAAGACCTCTTATTGTTCTGTGAACAATAAGTCTCCTAGTTATTCCTATTATTTTTCTTCCGCTGATTTTTTGTTTCGACATTTATCGAAAAGACTTTTTGTTCATCGTAAAGGTTATTAAAAGTTATGAACAAATTTGACCCAACGCGTATGAACTATGTTCCCTTTCGAAGTTATTGCCCCTTTCGCAAGAAATGCTTGTTATCGCTACTCCTTCAAAACCGTAAACCGTAGAAATATGAATCCTTCACTAAAGTCTTCGACTAATTGAGAGGACTCTGGAATCTATTCATTGCGAAAGTATTCGGTGACCCCTTCAATGAGTTATTGCCCCTGAAACATTTTCAATTTTAGAAATAATTAAAAATTTTCGAAACGAAAAGAGATAGAGACATGGGAATAACTGCATAAGATTCATTGACCTTTGATCATGAAATTAGTACAAAGGTCAAAGGTCAAGGTCATTCCAAAATTAAGAAATTAAGCTCTTTTTATATCTTTTTTGTCTTTTAACATATACAGACTGTCTTAGCATCAATAATATGTACTTTTAAAACTATCTTCAAGATTTAATTCCTATTCCATAAGATTGACCCTATTAAAAGTTATCACCCTTTGTGCGTAAAACCTTGTTATCGCTACTACTTCGAAACCGTAAACCGTAGAAATATGAAACCTTCACTAAAGTCTTCGACTAATTGAGAGGACTCTGGAATCTATCATTGCGAAAGTATTCGGTGACCCCTTCAATGAGTTATTGCCCCTGAAACTTTTTCAATTTTAGAAATAATTAAAAATTTTCAAAACGAGAAATGATAGAGACATGGGACCAACTGCATAAGATTCATTAACCTTTGATCATGAAATTAGTACAAAGGTCAAAGGTCAAGGTCATTCCAAAATTAAGAAATTAAGTTCTTTTTATATCTTTTTTGTCTTTTAACATATACAAAATGTCTTAGCATCAATAATATGTACTCTTAAAACTATTTTAAAGATTCAATTTGTATTCCGTAAGATTGACCCTATTAAAAGTTATCGCCCTTTGTGCGGAAAACCTTGTTATCGCTACTACTGCGAAACCATAAACCGTACAAATATGAAACCTTCACTAAAGTCTTTGACTAATTGAGAGGATTCTGGAATCTATTCATTGCGAAAGTATTCGGAGACCCCTTCAATGAGTTATTGCCCCTGAAACTTTTTTAATTTTATAAATAATTAAAAATTTTCAAAACGAGAAGTGATAGAGACATAGGATCAATTGCATAAGATTTATTTACCTTTGAAGTTAAAATTCATGTAAAGGTCAAAGGTCAAGGTCATTCCTAAATTGAGAAATTAAGCTTTTTTTATATCTTTTTTGTCTCTTAACATAAAGAAACTGTCTAAGCATCATTAATATGTACTCTTAAAACTATTTGAAAGATTCAATTTGTATTCCGTAAGCTTGACCCTATTAAAAGTTATCGCCCTTTGTGCGGAAAACCTTGTTATCGCTACTACTTCAAAACCGTAGACCGTATAGACACTAAACCTTCGCTAATGTCTTAAGGGTTTTAAGGCCTAACTTTAGTATATAAGTGCAAAAGGACTTGATAACCGCTTATATGAGTTATTGCCCTTTAACTTCTTTGTACTTCCTAGTTAACCTTATAACTTGAAAACTATGTCTTAGAAGCATGGGGTCAATTGCATTGTGACCCTTGACCTTTGACCTTGAATATTTTTTCAGGGTCAAAGGTCAAGGTCATTTCTTTCTTTTTTTTTTAAAATTTTTGCCATTATTTAAGAAAATTTTAGTTTCTTCTTCATGGAATTAAATTAAAAAAAAAAAAAAAATTCAAAGAAGGTGGAAAGACCTCTTATTGTTCTTTGAACAATAAGTCTACTAGTTTGTAAATCAAACTGGACATAGTTATAGTTAGAGATATAGTTAGAGATAAAGGGACTCAGTAAAGAACTATTACATAAGTAATTGACCTTCTGGATATAAGTGTTGCACTTTTCAATTAAACTGCCAATTATTAGATGGTTTTACCTGAATTAACATATTGACTAGACAAGCATGGATAGTTCAATATTGTTATTTAATACTCAAGCTTAGCCAACGTTAGTATATCTGTGTTCTATTACTAATTAATTCACATATCTTTCTTATGTATATTTCTGCATACTGAGAAATATTCACTGAATATCATCAAAACACATAATTTTATAAACTTTGTTTCAATAATTATAATCATAAATACTCTTAATGAAAAATTAATTATGAATACAGGACTTTTTTTTAAAAAGTCATCGAATAAGTTACCATTACTTCCTATCAGAAAAATGGGTGATTACTTATTACTCGACAAGCTGGAATTGATTATAGGTTATTAAGATAACTGTTTACTTTCATCCCATCCCTAAAATGGAAATAACAATTGTAAATTGATAATACATGGTATATCGTCGATACATCGAATTGACAACTTAAAGGCTATAACAGCCAATGATTTTGTATTAACGAGTTTCATTTTTTGTTAAAAAAGCAGAGGTCTATGATGTCAACAACAACCACTTCAATTTGTAGTTGGGAAAGGTTGTGTAAAATGTTGCAAAGTCGTAAGTTTTGATACTAATTGTTAGTCCATTATTTATACACTGAATTGACGACGAATTTTTCCGTTATTTCCCAATCATGACAAGCACCACACGGCGGGTGTGACCGGTCAGCAGGGGATGCTCACTCCTCCATGGCACCTGATCCCACCTCAGGTGTTTTAAAGGTCCATGTTTGCTCAGCTCCTATTCTATATTGTTTTATGATCTTTCATATTCAATACTGTTCGTTATCTCAATATTTTTCATGTTATTAAATTTGGTTAAACAATTGTGATTTTTAAAGTTCCTTGGGGTTTTAAGTATCCACATCTGATTACACCACTTCTAGAGTACACTATTCTACAATATTCCTGAAGTTTCTCTTTCGTGCTGAAAATATCTTACTGAGGATTTTAAAAAGAAGGTTTGGTAGAACATTCACTGGATACCACTATGTATATTTGTTTGTAAGGAATTTTTCTTTTTGAAGTTTTGAAGATGTATGTCGTAAATATGATATGTTTGAATATTTCAGGTTTAGATACATTTAGTCCTCCTACACCCCCGAAAGAACGGTATCCCATTACGACTCCACCAATCTGGATGAGACTAACGCAGAAGAAATAAACATTTGAAAACCTCCATATGTGTTTCTTTTTATTTTATAATGAAAAAGAAAAAAAACAAAGATTACAACAGTGCTCGAATTTAAAGACATCTACATGAATTACAAATTTGATTAAAGAAATGAATGTAATATTTTTTAAACTTTGACCAACTTATTAAAGAAAAATTGGACGGAAAACGCGCGAAGCGTATTAATGAAAACATTTCCGTCAATTTTTTTTAATATTTCTTATCATTTAATTATGATTTTAAAATAATAAAATGAAACTTTCTCAAACTTTACTATTAACTTTACGTATCAAAAACAATACGTAGAACTATTTCACAACAATGTGGCTGAAATTCAAAACGGCTAAAGGCCTAACAAAGAAACAACTTTCTCAAATAGTGTCGTGCTACCAGTATTACCAAACTTTACTATAAATAATTAAAAGTTCTTAACACAAAAAAAGTGAACTGTTGTTTTATAAATTTTTGATATGTTCAAATGTGTTTCCCCAGTGAGCTATCTAGGTTTGTAAATTCAATGGGATGCTACTCAAATATCCTAATAACTCTTTCTATATGTCACAGAAATTTTAGATTTCGTTTGTGCATCTCTTCATATCTGAATTTCAACCGAACATATAAGTATGGATCATAACAATAAACATGTCCATGCTGTAAATTATGTAACATTCTGTTGTTGACTGTGTAACTATATGTGTAACAGATTCATTAATTTTTAGCCGGGCTCATTTCTCGTAGAGAAATGCCCGGCTATTGCGACGGTGAGCAACAGAAAATGCTGCTTCTTCACCGCCAAATTAAATTTACGAGTTAGAATATAGTACGTCTGCGCAATCACCTTTGAGGCAATACAAACACTGAATTAAACTTTCATAGTTATCTGAAATTGTCAAAAAAATAATTATAATAAAATACTTTCTATCGTTTTCGCTGATTAATTATTTGGTTAAAGTATGCGAAAGGTATTCAACAGGTATCCCTGTCTGCGTCATATTCTATAAATAAAGGGTGTACTATCAGGCTAATACAAATGCGGGAAACATCATTAATAACTTGATGTACGCTTTGATGCAAAACTCCCCGCTGAGGACCCATCTGTGCATAATTGTGTGACCTTAAATAATCTTGCTGCATCAGTGTTTATTTACTTTTGTTGGTATGTAAAACCCCGAAATGATACATGTGACAAATATTTCACGCTGTTAAATTCTAGCTACATTTTAATAAATTTTAAAGCTTTTTAATGCTATATATGGCATAGATATATATAATCATCTTTTCAATGGCTGAATCAGCTTGATTTTAAACTGTCATCGTGGTCTTTGTTCATTACCCTGTAAATGAGCCCGGCTTTCAGTACTTCTGAGTACTTTGATTAAAATATATATCTCATGACTGTAATGGTGTGTGCAAATATAAATTGAGTAACACGCGTTAGCAGCTGTCAATGATATCAAAAAGCCTGGACTTTAATTTATCGTGGGAAATAGTTGTGTATAACGTTGAAAAATTGAAGTTTATAAGCTGTTGATTTTGGTAAAATTTTGTGAGTTCCAATTTTTCATGAGTTCCTTGCAATTTTTTTTAAGTATCCACATCTGATTTCACCACTTCTTGGTCACCCGCATGGAGCAGTGAATTAAGGGTGTGCTCTAGGTTTGAGAAGTAATATCTTGATCCACGATATGATGTTACTTCTGTATGATTTCACCATAGGTATTTAAAAATTATATATTTAAAACAAAAATAATCCAGCTTTCTTTTACTTTTACTTGAAATTTTCAAACTGACTTCTTAAAGATGAGAATTTTTCGAAGTACATTGCACATTTTCCATACTTGTCGTGGATTTGTCGAAATGTAGCGCCAATTTAACGGCTGCATTTGACGAGAAACCACGAAATACCATTTGGGAACTATCACAATCCATCAGCCATGTCACCCAAGTTTTGGGAACATATATAGATATGATAATTCCAACTTATTTTGGTTGTTTGGCATATTAAAAATATTCAAAACTGACATATGATTTTGGTGGATTTTCTCCTTATAAAGGGAGCTATGAGTATTAGTTGGATTACCACTTGCAGAAGTAAATTTAAGTTCCTCTAAATTACATTTTATATACCGAGTCTTACATATAAAGACAATGCTGTTACCTGCTTTGTCAGCAGGGACCAGTACTTACTGATTATGTAATACATTTTCGTATTGCCACACAGTAGCTTATTACGCGATTCTAACATTCATTTTACATTCTACATTCACAAAATCTATATTTTTTTTAATGAAATTACGATGCCAGTTGAAGGATCGGGGTTCGCTATATTTAAAACCCATTAAAGTGATAATACGGCGCATCTCTTCAAAAACAGACTTGTTAAAATTTTCCTACAGAATTTGGAATTTTTTTCATACTCATAAATGTATACACTTTCAGAAAATTACAAATTTCATGAGTAAATAATTCTGATTGTTTCATTAAAATTATTAATCATTTATGGTCCATAAATATATACATCGCAACGTGTTCGAGGTTCCACATTCCATGCTATCGAGCATGCGTATAGTTTTCATAAACAGAACAGCATGATAAGAGAGGGAAGCCAAGTAGGCCTGCTACATTGACAAAGTTGACCAAAACCAAAAATAAAAACCAAAAATAGAGCTAAAAATTAAAAAAGCAACTTTGCTGACAAAAATTTAGTTGGGAGATTAATATAGCCATTGGATGAAGAAGAAACGGGATCTGGGCGACATTCACGTGGGGCTCGCGAAGGTTCTACCCTACAGGTTTGTTGATACATGCTATCATTTCTCGTATCTCCATGACTTTCAAAGAAAAAAAATCAGTGTAAACTCAACGTTAAAATGCACTTATGACATATAAAATTTATTGCCATTTGAAGTGCAAATTGTATTGGAACTACAGAAAGGTATTATGTTTGACATTTTGCCGCGATGACGTATAATTTGATGGATTTTCCTTTCCTGCACCCCAATACACAAAACGTCAACATTTGTACTTAACCATGTTAAATTCGTCTGAATGCAGACTATGTTAAGTATTATTAATTTACCGGAGAGTTAAGATATTTTGATTCTCAGAATTGATTTTACTTAACATTCCATTATAATTGTAAATCATACATTGTATGCACGTGCCATTTTAGAATTCACGTGGAACAAGTAAACAGATCTAAGTTGTACGACCCTTGATTTTCCGGCAGATTCTAATTACGTTAATTTTGTATGAGGAGGGAATATTTATTTTTCTTAAATGCTTAATTCAACTTTTTACCTTATTCCTGAATGATATATTGGGTAAATTTGAGTGACAAAGCACACGATTTGCAGCCGTATTGCCGCTTTAAAAATCCTCATTGTTTACGTCACCAGTAATAACGTGTCCAACAGTACCATAGTTATAGAGTGAAGAAAATCAAAAATAATGGAGGATATTCGATATCCAGGCACTGTAAAGTTTTTTGTACTTTAAAAGTTTGGAAGTAATAGTCGATGTATATTTGTAGGAAATATTAGGTGGTCTTAAAGGAAAAATATGGTGGAATATAAGACTGAACCTTTTTTGGATTAAGAATATTAATTATGTTAACCGCGTCATTCCTTCGTTGGCTCCCTGAAGTTTGAGGAAAAAATTGAATGTTTTAGCTGCATTTTCTTAAGGAAAACGTCGAGGTTTAAAAGGCCTTTGATTGGCAATATCCATAATCACAGATCCGAGCTTTTTTTCTGGTGTCGAAGAATAAAAAAAATGGACTTTCCGTGACCTTTTCAACAAGACTATTCAGAAATGTCAGAGACAGAGTAGAGTTTGTGGGAATGTGATAAAGACCTACCTGTTGATTTACATAAGGTAGTAACGAATCAAAAGAGACATCATGTATTAAAGATTTATTGTGAGACCGATGCCCATGACTATATTAACGTTTCTGTGTAAACTTAAAAAGTTCTATCACATTGATATTGTTACACTGTAAACTGTAAATATTCCCAACACTCTCGACATTGCATCCATAGAGAAAGGCTGTTCCAAGTTTTCTAATCCAACTTTCAATGACAAAATAGAATGATCAGGTAAATTAAAGTGCGTGTAGAATAGCTGTTGTATATTTTTATTAACGTCTCTGTATCTTGAAGGTGGCGTCATTTTAGCGCAAGTTTAAGTGTACATATTTTACGCATAAGCATATCTAAGAAATGAATTTAATTTTGAAGATTCATGAGGTTATGAACTATGACGCTTCACACCGGCATATTTAAATATGCTGGCATGAAGCGTTGTATTTCATGTGCCTCATGAAGCTTCACAAAATAAATTCATTTCTTATATTTACATTATTTTTCTGATTTGTTGCCACAAATTTACGCCATTCAACTGTCATTTTTAAAGCAAAACAGTTTGCACTATAGTTTTATTGGGATACGGTATTATGCGAAACAATGGATATATTCTTGCTCATCCATAGTAGTTCATGAGAAAATGAACAGTGTTCCTATTTGAAAAGAATCTTAAGGAAAATTATTTGAAAATGTAAATATAGGAAAATGGATTTTCGCCATGCTAACGCCCATCTAAAAATGCACTTTACGCCACTTAATCCCAGAGGACCAACATCAGTCCTAAATTATTATGCAAAATACGTAAATTCATGAAAACCAGGACATATATAATCCAAAAATTACATCCCAATAAATTTAAAGCAACATATTGGTACCATTGATATATATTCAGGACAAATACTGAACAAACATTTTTATGATTAATCATTTACTTAGCAATGGGCTAAAGTTGTTCACTCATGATGTAAAATCATGTACTGAACATTTTGGCAATGTAAGCACAACCTTATAAAACCAATAACTGTTTTGATAATGTAGAGAAATGGGCCAACATTGGTCCAACAACTGTGAATCAGCAACTGTATGTACATCTCTTAAAATATTCAACTTAAGGTCGAAGAAAAAGATAAAAAAAATTAAAAAAAATTAATGTTCATTGGGCCAAAGTTGATCCAACCATATAGGACCAATTTAACCTTTTTGCTATACGAAAATAAGATTGATTCAGGCGCGGATCCAGGATTTGGAGTTAGGGGGGCGCCAAAATTAGGCAAGGGGTCTGGGGGCCGCCTTGAGGCCCCCAGTGGGTCCAGGGCAAAGCCCTGGTGGGGGCCCAAGGTGCGAAGCCCCCGGAAGCTCCTGGATTCTAGAGATTTTGAAGGGTTAAAATGAGGTCTACCAAAGCCCTGAAGGGGGCCCAGGGGGGGAAGCCCCCGGAAGCTCCTGGATTCTAGAGATTTTGAAGGGTTAAAATGAGGTCTACCAAAGCCCTGATGGGGGCCCAGGGGGCGAAGCCCCCGGAAGCTCCTGGATTCTAGAGATTTTGAAGGGTGAAAATGAGGTCTACCAAGTAGACATATTTGATTTACGCTAACTTTGACAATTTTAGGGGGGGCGCGCGCCGGGTGCGCCCCCCTTAAATCCGCCACTGTGATTGTATGTTGTTTTACGTCCCATTCGAGCATATTTCACTCATATAGTGACGTCACCATATACCGGTGAAGGACCTTAAATTTTCACCTTTGCTCGACACTCAGTGCCATTGAGCAGAGAGGGATCTTTATCGTACCAAAGTCTGCCGTGACACGGGGCCTTGGTTTATAAGGTCTCATCCGAAGGGCCCGCAACTTTCACTTCAAAGTGCCGAGCGCATGGCGAAGGAACAGTTGCTACCCATTTTCATTTTATCGACTAAGGTCAGTCTTGGCCGAGATTAGAACTCACGACCTCCCGATCACGAAGCGAGCGCCCTACCGACTGAGATACCGTGATCTGTGCTGGTCCAACGTTAGCCTAATTACACGAGGCCAATAAGTGTACCTTATCAAACACTGGTGCAATATTGGCCCATCTATGTTATGCACATATCAACGTACAATCAGCATGAAAATTACTTACCATCGGGTGGCATATGTTACTCAACATTTTTGAAATAACTATTTCTGGTGTGTGGTAAAACTTCTCGGTGTGATTCAGCATTTCTCAAGGTTTATAGTTACACATATTACATTTGTGATATAATAGGCAAACATTCTAAAACATACGAGGGTCATTCAGAAAATACGTAGACAATGCTCCTTATCGTCATATTATTATTAGAAGATAATAAATCAACACATTTTCATAAATAAAACCATCTATTTTGTCGAAGTGTGAAGTTTCATTTCATTTGCTTTATTTTATTTCGTTTCAACTCCATTTATTACAAGTATGGCTATAGATACTATAAAGTGAAAAGTAGTAAATTGCTCACTTTTGACGTTGCTCCGTGACCCGATCTTTGCTGTTCTAAAACGTTGATAATTTTTATAAATAAGAAGATGTATTCCAATTTTTACTCAAATTATTCAAATTCGTTGTTAAAATATGTGTACCAAATTTGGATATAATATGACGTTAAATAAAAAAAAATAGGACAAAAGTCTAAGAACATTTGAATGACCCTAGTATAAGAAATTGAACTCGATCTCTGGACATAGATTAAGGAAATTATAAAGGCAACAGACTTTCGTTTTTATCTTTAAAGACCCTTCGACTTATAAGAATTCATATTCTGGAAAGGAGAAATGTTCAAACAGAAATTTAGCAGTTTCCGTAGGTCTTCAACGTCAAAGATAAGCAACAAAAAAAGGTATTTGGGTTTCTTTCTTGTGCAGTGCGAGTCAGTGAATCTTTTATGTTTTCTTTGTAATGCACGACCAACTTTAATATTGTTCATTCAAAGCATAGTTTTCATCAGACTGGTCTTCATGTTTTTCGTCATTGTAATAGTTATACGCTTGGTCTACTTTCTTATCAGAAAACAATGGATCAACATTGATAGGTTTCCTTTCTGGACCTTCTGGATTGTGTTTTTCCGAGTCTTTTTCTGACTCTGATAGGGGCTGAGTTGTTCCACTTGGGTGAATGCCTTCGTCTGAAACTGGCAAAATAGTAGTGTCGCTGATTAATCCTATTTTTGGAGCTGTTCTATTTAACTGGTGCATTTCCGAACCTAGTACTGATTGCAATAAATGCTGGATTGTTTCATTTAGGTGTATGCTTTGGTGTAAAGGAGACGGGGAAGTGTTATTGAGAAATATTTCCATTTTCGGAGGTGATATACTTGAATTGTGAGTTTCCAGACCAAAGATGGTCGATAATAAGAATGGGGTTGTTTTATTTGAACCTTGGTCCATTGGCGGTGGCGAAGTATTATAGACGATTGGTACCATTTCCGGAGCTGTTTTATTTAACTGGTGCATTTGCAAACTTAGTTCTGATGGAGATAAGGTTTGCATTGTTCCATTTATGTTTTGGTTTGAAGGCGGCGGAGAAGTGATATTGCTGAAAGACCCCTTTTCCAGGGTTGTTCCGGTAGATTGGTGCATTTCCGGATTCAGTTCAACCTGTGGTTGAATTGTTACATTTATGTGTATGTTTTGGTTCAAAGGCAGCGGAGAAGTATAATTGTTGATATATTTCATTTCCGGGACTGATCCATTAAACTGATGCATTTTCGGATCTAGTTCGGAGTGTGATAAAGGTGGAGTTGATCCATTTGGGTGTATGCCTGGGAATGCCGGCGGGGGTGAAGTATTATTACTTACTGATCCCATTGTTAGAGCTGTGTTATTTAATTGTCTCATTTGTAGCGCAGGTTTTGGCGGTGATGATGTTGGAATTGATCTATTTTCATGTATGTTGTGGCCCAAAGGCGACGGAAATGTTATGTTGCTGATTGATCCATTTTCCAGGGCAGTTGTATTTAATTGATGCATTTTCAGACCTAGCTCTGATAATAAGTGTTGAATTGTTCCATTTGGGTGTGTGATTTGGTCCGAAGGCAGCAAAGAAGTATTTTTGTTGATAAATTTCATTTCTGGAGCTGATCCATTAAACTGATGCATTTCCGGATCTAGTTCTGGGTGTGATAAGGGTGGAATTAATCCATTTCCATGTATGTTGTGGTCTGAAGGTGACGGAGACGAAGTGTTGATGATTGATACATTTTCTGGGGCAGTTGTATTTAATTGATGCATTTTAAGACCTAGTTCTGATAATAAGTGCTCAACTGTTCCATTTGGGTTTGTGTTTTGGTCAGAAGGCAGCAGGGAAGTAGTATTGCTGTTTGATCCTATTTCCGAAGCTGTTTTGTTTAATTGGCGGATTTTCAAACCTTGCTCTGACTGTAATAAGGGTTGGATTGTTCCATTTGTCTGTGTATCTTGGAATGGAGACGGTGGAGAAGTATGTTTATTAGTTACATCCATTTTCGGTGCTTTTCTACTTAAATTGTGCATTTCCGGACCTAGTTTACAAATAGTAAAATATCTAAATTTATCTCCTTTTGCATTGATATTTGAATCTAATTACAGAGATATTTTTTTTAATTGCTGAGAGATTTTTATAGGGTGTAAAGACCTTCGTTGCTATTTCTTTAGCAAAGAAGGTAGCACACAAATACAATGATATTTAAATATGCATGTTTGAATTTCCCCTTGCAATTCTAGTTAGAATAATGTGATATTTCCGTAAAATAATAAATTTCCATTTTTTCTTCGTATTTCTTATTATAAAGACACAATTCATCCAGGTACAATTTATACAGAACTCCTATACATGTACATTTACATAGCTTACATCTGAGGAGTACTGAATACTATCAAGGGGAGATATTTAAAAGAAATTTCAAATGATATAAACAAATGTTTGATTAATTTTTAAAATGTTATTAAACAAACAAAAATAACACTTTTTAACAGCAGTGTTTCAATTTAATTAACTACATACCCTTAACGACCATGGAATCAGAGTGTCCTCCACCTTTTTGTGGAACCACCGCTGCCCGACATACCATGGGTACGGAGAACAGAACTGCGAGAAAAATCTTCATCATCATCGGGCTATTGTTGCTGATCAAGTTCTTATATATGTGTCCCTTTTATTGACTGTTAAATCAATGTGTGTAGGTTGGTATTTGATATAGATAGATACAATTAAAAATATTCTTTTCCTTTGTATTCTTTGAAGGTGCATTTCAAAATGTATATTTCACTGTTACAGACCTTTGGCAGTGTGTTTAAAGTCGTTTGGGTTGAGAATCTAAATGTCAATTGCTTTCTATTTTATTTTATGATAAAAATGATTATTCGATAGAAAATTCATAAGTACTTCCAAAATTAACAAAATCAGCTTAAGCTTAGTAATACTAGTATTGCCGTTGGTTTGTGATAAAGCATAACATTGTACATGTATTACAGTACAGGTTCCATCACAACCTCAAAGTAATGTAGCATCTTTAAATACTCACATTTCATTAGAGCGCAGCGCGTTATTTTACATTTTATCAAAACTTTTCTTCGGACTTATAATGTTTATAATTCTTTCATCGTAACCCATGCACTGAATATTTTTCTATGAAGTAAAAATCATGTGTGCGACTCTTTCTTGTTAAACAACTTCTTTAAAAAAAAAACTTTTGCAGATATCAGTATACCAGCTAAAATTCTCCTTTGGCTCTTTCTGTACAAGTAGCGTATGCTGATTTCTCGGGTTATATTTAAAAAAATTGAATTTTTTATTCATTTTTGAATTTGAAGGATAAAAAATATAACGGACAAAAATCAATCACAAAAATATATTAAACACAAAGATTCGTGAACAGAGCAAAAACATGGACCTTTGGGAAAAAAGTATGAATGAAAGTATTTATTATTCTATAGATAAAACTCGACAATATACATAAATATTGGTTTAAGTTAACTGAAGGATTTTTATTTTTTCTCTCATGGTTGTTTGAGAAGTTTTAAATTCTTGAAGATACTTTTTTGTAAAAAATAGTTCAAACATATGATGACAATTTTAATTCGGAGAAGCGTAATAAGTGCTCATATCACTAATCATAGCTTTGAAGTACTTGAAAAGAAGATTTTAAAAGGTTTCCCTTAAATAAAAACTTGGGTCGGCCAAACAGGTTGTTACCTGAGGATGATTCCACATGGCCCTGTGGATCTTCAGAAGGATTTTTAAAGATATTTCCTATATATTAAAACTTGGGTCGGCCATTTTGGCCCCACCCTTGCCCACCAAAAACTTGAATCTGAAAACAGACTTAAGTCAAATTCTTGATTTTTAATATCTTCAGTTTCATTCAATTATTAGCTTAAAATTTTGTAATTGTGAAAAACACTCCAATTCAAACATATGATGACAATTTTATTTTATAACAAAATATGTTTCAAAAGTTATATCAATTTGAAATGTTGACTTACAGTTTCATCTAGCGGTTCTGGAGAAGAAGATTCCCATATATTAAAACTTGGTCATTTGGCCCCGGGGGTCTGATTTGAACAAACTTGAATCTACTACTTACATGAATAGTAAGAAGAAGATTTTTTTAAAATGCCATTAATTTCTAACAAATTTATGCTCCCCTTGGAAAAGGTCCACATATTACAAACCAGGAGCAGAGAAAAATGAAAATGTGTGCCAACAAAAACATCAGAGGTGGGTTAGTTTTCATGGATATCAATTTGGAGTGATCATCTCCTGCCTCAAAGGTCCACACATTACAAACCAGGAGCAGAGAAAAAACGGTCACACCCGCCGTGTGCTCTTTGTCATGATCGAGAGATCGATAAAAAAAAATCCGTCGATAATTCGGTGGGTAGGTAATGGCCGAACAATAGGTATTTAAGTTATTCAGTATTTGACTTAATGATAGAATAATATTTGTTGACAAGGTCATTGTATTGACCATAAAACTAGAAATAGTTTCTACGTAGAATATACTCTTGGCTATCGAATTAGTTGCATATGTTAACCCCGAATGCAGCAAAAATGGTTTATTTCTACATAAGTAAGGGAAGTTGACGATTGAAAATGTGAAATCATTACGTTTATTTTATATCAACGCGTTGTTTTTATTTAACCAATTACGTCTTTTTCTGGTAAAATATCCAAATATGACATAGACCTGTCAAAATCTGTGATATCCTTCATTTCAAGCTCACTGGCATGGGATATATCAAATCGAGATCTGAATGGAATAATGGTATATAGCTACCGTTAATTGATAATAAGTCGCCGTTACACCTTTATGTCGAGTTGAAGACTGCAGCAAGTGTTCTCTTCCTCTTATGTATAAGATTTTGTGTAAATTCTGCTTCATATGAATACAAAATGCATCTGCTAATACCGGGTACAGTTCTAAAGAACCAGTGGGAATTTCAACATATTGTTCGAAGACCCGGTCTCCAAAATCCATATAGACTTTGTCAATCAGAAACTCAAGCATCTAATGTTAACTTCAGAGTAAGTTTATGAACAATCAGAATGATTTTTACCATATAATTTTGCAAATGACCGATTATTTGTTTGGTACAAATTTTACTCCAAATCGTTTGATACCTTATGAAACGTATAGAACATATAAAAATTGTATTCATAAACAGATTTAATTCTTTTCTCAGACTTGTCCCCGGTAATAGCGCGGTGTTTTGTACTTATTTTCAACGGATAATTAAAAAGTATTTCGTAGGTGTGTCTATCGAGAAACATTCATAAAATGCATGTTAACATGAATGCGTTTGATTTCTGACAAAAAATGCATATTTATTTTCTGTGTTGCAGGTGACCTTTAATTTAAAATAATTTGTTCACCTAGTACACCTGTGGATGTATACATTTACATAATTAATGTGCGATCATATATCAGGCAGGAAAAAATATAATTTGGCGATTTTATGACAAGTTGTATTCAATCAATCGCCCAGTTTATTATTTGTATCAGATATATACTGATCACAGCTGATGCCATTACAGCATTTTAATTAATTTGCTTTGTAAATGCCTTTGTGCTAAAAATCGACCAGCTTATGTATGAGCAATGGTCAATGCGCAATTATTGATAAAAAAAAGTTTAAAATGAAACTGTAATTTATCATTCAACATATACCTTTCTTGCAGGGTACTAAACAATTTATTTGTATGACAACATTGACATGATGTAACCTAAAAATAAACTATTTAAGAACTACAGTTACTTAAAAAATACCTAGGTTTGTATTCCACGATATTTCAGTTTGAAGTGCATACCCTGCACTGCTTGGGAATACTTTTCAATTAATGATTCTATAATCATTAATAAAACAGAAAACTCAATTACCGATGTCTTAATTTCGACCATATGTAAAGTTTGTATCATATGATTTTTTAAATTTAATGTAAGGAGTACAATAAAACTGGTTTTTAATTACCAACCTTCTTAAACTACTGTAAACGTATTACATTTGGCTGTGTATTCTTTTTAGCGGCTTTGGCGGATCGCAGCAACTGCTAATTCAAGTACATAGCTAAATGTCTTGCATGTATACACATAAATAAGAATATGAAGAAATGCGCTAAATCAAATCAACGCTAACTTATTCAAAAGTCAATTTCCGCCAAATATCGTACACGCTAAATATAATACATTTACAGTATCTTTACTAAAAAAATATATTGAATAAAAATCTTTGATACTATTTAATGTTCCTAATACCATGTTTATCAACAAATTACATTCAAATATCAGTTTTCATAATTTCACATATATTATATACTCGTATATTATAATTTGGAAATAATCATGTTTTAAGGTCTTGAAATTACAAAACACTTGCAGTATAAATGAATAAAATTTACAAAACGAAATAGGCCTACTGATTTACAAACTAAAAATGGGCTATTGTGTGTTATAATTTTTAAAACAATGTTGAATAAAATACATATCAGGATGTCAGGAGTGCAACATAATTATGTCATAAATGAAACTTCAAAATCAAGTAATTTTCCTAAGAAATCTTGTATATCAAAATTCTTTTGGGTTATATTTAAAGAAACATATGGAGATAACGAACAGTATTCAAGATCAAAGTCCATAAAACAATACAAAGTAGGAGCAGAACAAACACGCATTCCAAAACATTAGACTTGGGATCATGTGCCATAGAGAAGTTAGCATTCCCTGCCGACCGGTCACACCCGTCGTGTGCTCCTTGTCATGTTTAGGGAACCACGGAAAAATCCGTCCCAAACTCTGTGTGCAAACAAAAGACTAACAATTAGCATGAAATTAGACCTCAGTCAGCATTTGACTCAGAGATAAATTGTATTTGCTGACAATGTCATTGTATCGAACATAGAACTTACGAAATGATGACTTTAAACGAGACTGCTGAAATTCTTGTGTCAACTTGTCAGTAATTTACTTCGTTTTAGAAATTGTTCATACGTAGAACATACTCTTGCGTATCGAATCAACTAAGATAGAAAAACTCTGTATGGGGGTGATGAACGTATATTGCTGCTTCAGTAAGGGAAGCTGACGATAGAAAAGTTAAAATCATCACATATATCACAGAGCTTGGTTGCCAGATTACCTTTAACGTCTTTTTTAAGTATAATATCTAAAAATGAAACAAAAGTGTCAGACTCTGTGGTGTCTTTTATTTCAAGCTCACCAGGATATATCGTATCGACGTAGTGAATTGACAATACGTTGTCGATATATATCTTAATGTTGAGTTGTCAGCAAGTGTTTTCTTCTTTTCACGCATATGATTTTGCAAAAATTCTGCTTATAATGAATACAAAAATAGGTCTGCTAATAGCGGGGCACAATCTGTACCCATGGGAATTCCAATAGATTGTAAGAAGACCTGGTCTCCAAAAACAACATAGATATTTTCATTCAGAAATGCAAGCATTTTTTTATGTCAACTTCAGAGTACTTGTGAGTACAATCAAAATTGTTTTTAACAAAACAATTTTGCAAATGACCAATGACAAGGTAAGTAAATTTCCGATTTCCATTTTTATCGAAAAAGCAGCTGTCGATGATATTAAAAAGTCTGGACTTTAATTTATCGTGGTTGTGTATAAATTTGAAAAGTTGTAAGTTTTTCAGCTGTTGATTTTGGTAAAATCTTGTGATTTCAAATTGTCCAAAAGTTCTTTGGAATTTTTAAGTATCCAACTCCACTTCTTGAATATACTTTTGGACAGTACACTTGAAGTTTCTCCTTCTCTACTATTAATATTTTAGCGAGGAGTAAAGAAAGAGACTTGGATGAATATCCACTGGGACTGACTGAAGGTATACAATCCCTAATAGCAACATATTCAATGAAAATAAATACATACACTAGTATATCAGATGTGTAGGTGTTGAATACTTAGTATATTTATACACAATTCCAATTTACTGTTGTTAGCATGCTAAGGTGGGATGTGTCCTAATTTACGACCTTGAAATTTGGTAAACGTTATCTTCCTCTACTTTTAATCAAAATTAATTTTAAAAAATCAATTTTACAACATTTTTCTCATTGTCATTTCATTTCTATTGTTTCAATGCATCTTTCCTCAGCGGTATCCAATGATATTCTTATTATTTGAATTTTTATTTCAATGAAAACGTTTTTCCGCATATATTTCAATGAAATCTTTGTAATTACTGCTTAGTTAATGATTTTTTTTTTAAACTTTCTCACGGGCAATTCTTTTCTACTATAAATTCTTTAATTTAATTTCAGAGTATTGTGTACTTGATGGACATTTAAGGGTAGAGGATTTAGTCCTGTTAGTGATGGAAATCCTTAAAAATTAATATTTGGGAAATTTTTGGGATACTAAAAAAAACTCCAGTCACAAAATAATTCCATAATAGATCTGCCAAATTAATAATAAAAAAAAACAACAAACTTTTACCGCATAGCTACCAATCTTAATCTCAATCAATATACAATGTAGATTTATTTTTTGCATTTTTAACTTCTTATTTCTTTTATCAGCTTAGAAATCCTTCAAATTTTAAGATTTAAAAATTAAAACAGAGTTAAGAATTTCAAAAATAAGAATCTCTTTATAAATTAAAAAAAAAAAACAGTATACCTTGCATAGAAATATAGAAATTACATTAAACGATTTTTCTACAAAATTTTCCCATACTGAGGCTTAAAACTACTAAAAAAAATAAACAATCTTAAAGGAAATTATTGCAATTCATCTATTTTGCAAAAATAAAACTTACATCTTCATTTAATCAAAGAAAACGTAAATGCCACACTTCTTGCAAAAGCCAATTTAATTAAGATTGAAAATATTTTGGTACTTTAATTTAAAAACGTTTAAGTAGAATTGGAAATGCTTGTTTCTTTGTATACAACTACTCGTTTGTGAAAATTTTCATTCCATAATGCACTATAACTTATTAGCCACAAACAAAAGTCGAGGTTCTTGTTTGTAAAATTTCAAGAAACGACCACTTTTACTTTATATACTGTGCATTCTAGCGTCCATAACATCTTTTTAGAGCAAACTTAAAATTAAAACGCAATTTTTCAATCTTAATTATTTTTTTTATTTTTATCAAATGTATTCATTTTTTTCAAATGTATTTAAGTCAAACATATTCTAACTGTGGAATAAATTACATGTTATTATTTAGTGAGCCTACAAACAGTTAAGTAAAAATGTAAACACGTGTTCTGCATACGTAGAATCGAGGAAATTTTCGGTGAATCCCCTCAAATGTCCGCGAAGCCGCGCGAGAATTCAAGTGTGTAACAAATGAAGTTTAAACAACTTTTATCGTCTCTTTATCATTGTTGAGGCGCGTGTTTTATGGCTATGTGCATATTTACATTCTAACGTTAGCTTTCATTTTTATAAAATAAACCCTATATTGTTTAAATTTTGTCGATTAATTATTTTCCTTTATCATAAAATGGTCGGGATCGGTCCTGTTAAATAAGTATATATGGGGAACATATGGGGATTCACCGGAAATTTCCGCGCGTTATTTTGAATACTGCTTTTTCAGCATATTGATGGTATATTATTTATCTATCAGAATAATGCATTAAGATTGTCATATTTGGTAAGTAATAAAATATGTAGAAAAACGTGCATGCAATCACATGGTTGCAATTTTAGATAATGCATGGGGTCTAATGGTTGCATTATTTGATTATTATTTTCATTATAATAGATGGGATCTGGCGGATGTGAAGATGTGAAAAATGTAGCATATTGTTCCTGAATTTTATCAGTAAATACAAGTTAGCAGGGGTTGACACGCTCGGAAAAGAGCGAATAGTTGTTTCATACTATAAAACAAGTTGATAGAAATAAGTTATATTTAAAAATGACATTGTTATTTGTACATACTTTTATTCACAAAAAGGGTCCTGATGAACACACGCTTAATTCATGATACTAATTTAGAAAAAAAAAAGAGTGAGAAAGGAAAGGTAAAAATGAAAATGGTATCGAGTAGATATTGACAAAATTCACATACAACTGCTTTAAATTCATGCACTGCTTCAAATATGTGAATATTGAGTCCATGACCACTTTCATATTTTGAGACACGTACTTCTCTAGACATCTTTTTTTTTCAATTCTAGATGTATTTTAGATTTTGTTTATTTGTTTTCGTTTTTGTAATGTTCATATTGTTGAAATTAAGAATTCAGTCCAACAAGGAAAATTATTTTAAATCTGATTTTTAAAAAATGCTTAAATAAATGTGTTAATACGATAGCCTTTTGAAATTTGTCTTAACTTTTTTATAGCATTTTTTAAAAAATATAATAGAATGGAATTTAAAGGTATGCAATAGCAATTACAATTAAACTTTGAACATGTTATTAAGGTAGAATTTAGTGTTTTGTGGGTTAATTAAACATCACCAGTTAAGGTCTACTAATTTAACGCGAAGTAAAATAATGAAGTCTTGAATTCCTGATATTTTAGAGACATCTTTCATACAAAATTCATTGAAAAAAGAAAATAGGTTTTTCATAAGAAGGGAGATAAAAAATTCAATGTTGTAAATATGTTTATTACATTTTCATACAGAATACAAAGGAGAAAATGTATGCAATAGAAACACAAGTATTTTAATTAACAAAAGAATCCAAGTTAAAATTCGTTTCGATTAAGTAATTTAAATTGTTCAAGTCTTTTCACCTCATCAAATTCATTTATTAGCAAAAAAATGTTAAAGTTTGCTTATCATATGTAAGTAAACATAGCTTTTAGCAACATTGTCCTTGTTGCTCAAAATAGTATTATTTTCTAAACTTACCATTATTGGTGTGTAAATAGGAAATATTTTTCCTTAGAACGCATGCTCCAGGAAAACACTTCATATAATATGCAACCTCTTCTTGTACCAGGAAGCTATAAAATCTGCCACAGTGTTACTTTTTCTTCTAAACTATGGTATTCATTCATTTTAACAATAGTAATACTATTTAAACCTTACTGTAATCCAACTTTTATTCGCGGCGACTTCATTTCGTGATTAACCGGGGATAAACTACTTCGCGACGATCAATTTTCGCGATCAAGCCTTTTTGGATCTGTTGTTAATAGAAAAAGAGATTTTAAGAAGCAGTATCGATCGCGACGAGACGAGAAATATTTGCGATGATGATGCTCTCGTGAACCTCGCAAAAATTTCTCGCACGCGAATGAAAGTTGTTTTACAGTATTTTAAACAGTCATAGATTAGATGCAGTACTAATAATGATAATATTAAACTCCTAGCTTTAATGCATCACATAACAAAGATGACTGTAAAAAATAATATACAAATATTTTGAGTTTTAATTATGCACAGCCAAATTAGAAGTTGAGCAAATAAATGTTAAAATTGTTTTGAATCTGCAATGTTATTTGTTGACAAGATGTTGTTCCATATAACTTACTAACTGAGCTGATATTCGGTAGTAAATTTCGTTCCTATAAACGATTTCATGTCTGTACACGAAAACGAAAGTTGAAAGCAATTTATTAGTATAATATACTGCAATTGATAAATATATAGTGCGATGATAAACATTATAAAGCAACCACATACAGCACAGTTCACCCATGTCATTATTTCTTTATTGAAAGAAAAATTTTGACTGAAGTTTATTTATTTTTTTTTTTTTTGTATTTATTATTTTTTTTTTTTTTTTGCATTATACATGTTATACATGTTAAAATATAACTTTTTTTATTTTGTGTCATTTGTAAAACATTAATATCTATTGTTTTCCTTTAACTACTACTCATTTCAAATCTTTGAATTCGAGAATATGAGAGTTTTGGGCTTTGTGTAATTAAGACATGTTGAGCAACTAATTGCATCTAACCTGTTGTATCGATTCAAGTTTCAGGAGGAATTTCTCTAGCTTGGCCACTTTATGTGTTAATTATCTCAATACTGCAAATATCTTCAATTCGATTAATTTGCAAATACTTCACCAAATAAAAATTATGTGAAAAAAGATAATTTTAAGTACCTTGCAATATCTTATTTAAAAGAACCTAGAACATGTAGATGGGAACCTGTTGATGTTGAAATTTCATTCTATTTCTAGATTTCGTCGTTGGTTCCCTGAAAAGAGGGGTTTAAAGATGGAGGAGAGGGAAAGGGGTGTATTGAGGAAGAGTAGGAGCATATTTACACGTGACCTCGTGGATCTGGACACAGTATGTGACCGACTTTATCAGAGAGAGGTCCTCAGTGAAGGAATGAAGAATGATATCTTGGTAAATAATATCTAATGTTGACCTCAGATGGAGTATTAGTAAATATCTAATGTTGACCTCACAAGGAGTACTGATAAATATCTAATGTTGTCCTCAGATGGAATATTAGTAAATATCTAATGTTGACCTCACAAGGAGTACTGATAAATATCTAATGTTGTCCTCAGATGGAATGTTAGTAAATATCTAATGTTGACCTCACAAGGAGTACTGATAAATATCTACTGTTGTCCTCAGATGGAATATTAGTAAATATCTAATGTTGTCATCAGATGGAGTACTGGTAAATATCTAATGTTGACCTCAGATGGAGTATTAGTAAATATCTAATGTTGTCCTCACAAGGAGTACTGGTAAATATCCAATGTTGTCTTCAGATGAAGTATTGGTAAATATCTAATGTTGACATAGATGGAGTATGGGTATATATCTAATCTTGTCCCCAGATGGAGTACTGGTAAATATCCAATGTTGTCCTCAGATGGAGTATTGGTAAATATCTAATGTTGTCCTCGGAAGGAGTATTGGACTAAATCAAAAGTTGTATTTGCTAAGGTCATTGTATCGACCATAGAACTTACGCAATGATTACTTTAAACGAGGCTGCTGATATTCTTGTTTCTTTAACTTGTTTGTCAATAATTTACCTCGTTTTAGAATTCTTCATACTTAAAGCATGATCTTGCGTATGGAATCAACTAATATATATAAACTCCGTAGGCAAGGGATGAAGGTATATTGCTGCATCAGTAAGGAAAGTTGACGATTGCAAAGTAAAAGTCGTCAAGTTTATCATAGTAGAGCATGGTTGTTTGATTACCATTAACGTCTTTTTCAAGTAAAATGCCCAAATCTGAAACAGATGTATTGGACTCTGTGGTATTTAAATTTTTATCTCAAACTCATCAGGATATATGGTACCGACATAAGAATGAAAATTACCATTGTTAATTGAAAATATGCCTTCAATGTACAGTGTGTATCTTAATGTCGAGTTAAAGACAAAACTCATCAGGATATATGGTACCGACATAAGAATGAAAATTACCATTGTTAATTGACAATATGCCTTCGATGTACAGTGTGTATCTTAATGTCGAGTTGAAGACCACAGCAAGTGTTATCTTCTTTTCACATAATATTTTTTAGACAAATCATGCTTTGTATGAATACAAAAAAGGTCTGCTAGTAACGGGGCGCATTTGGTACCCATGGGAAATCCAATAGATTGTTGGAAGACCTGGTCTCCAAAAACAACATAGATATTGTCAATCAGAAACTCAAGCATCTTTTTGATGTCAACTTCAGAGTACTTTTGTGTACAATCAGAATGTTTTTTAACAGAATAATTTTGCAAATGACCAATGACAAGATACGTACTCGTAAGTACGTTTGCGAGTTCTTTTTTTAAAATTATTATTGAAAAAGCAGCTGTCAATAACATCAAAAAGCCTTTAAAGGACACCTTTTCTCTTTTCAATGCTTCATATGAATATTTGAAATAGCCTGCTAATAAAGGCATGTAATTTGCATTCCAACAGATTGTTTTAAAACTTTATCTCCAAAAGATTGTCCAAGATATTGATTGTCAATTTTAATGTACTTTTGTGTACAATCAAACAAATGCAAAGGTTTGTTGCATTTTTGTCAAAGATACGTACTCGTAAGTACGTTTGCGAGTTCTTTTTTAGGTCACCTGAGTAAACTCAGGTGACCTATTGCTATCCGTTTTCGTCCGTCGTCGTCCGTCGTGCGTCGTGTGTTAACATTTGAACATTTTCAGCTTCTTCTTTGCAACCACTGAACTAATTTCAACCAAATTTGGCACAAAGCATCTATGGGTAAAGGGGAACAAAAATTGTGAATTTCATGATCCCTGCCCCCCTGGGGCCTGAGGGGTGGGGCCAAAACTACTAAAATAAATGCAATCTTTAAAAATCTTCTTCTTTACTCCTGGACATCAAGCAGTCAAACTGTTTGCATGATTGTAATCAGCATTGAGTCCTCTACCAAAATTGTGAAATTCATGGCCCTGGGGTCAGGGGTTCTAGTGCTAGGGCGGGGCTAAATAAGTATATAGTGAAAATGCATTATTTGTTTGAAAATCTTCTTCTCTGCTCCTGGGTATTAAATAAACCAACTAAGTACAGTGAAAACTGTCTAATCCGACACCTGAAAATTCCGACACACTGTGAATTCCGACGTTAAATTTCTTTCCCATTTTAGTATTTTCATTAATTTTAACACCGTGCAATCCGACATCCTGTCTATTCCGACACAAAATTTGTCTTCCAGTGCATGTCGGATTAGACAGGTTTCACTGTACATAGTTATGATGAGCAAGAGTGCCTCTACCAAAATTGTGAATTTTATGGCCCCAGGGTCAGGGGTTCTGGTGTTAGGGTGGGGCTCTATTGATTATATATAGTGAAAATACTGGATTTCTTTGAAAATCTTCTTCTCTGCCCCTGGGTATTAAATAAACTAACTAAGTGCATAGTTATGATGTGCAAGAGTGTCTCTACCAAAACTGTGAATTTTATGGCCCCAGGGTCAAGGGTTCTGGTGTTGGGGGGTCTCTATTGTTGATATAGTGAAAATACATGAATTCTTTGAAATTCTTCTTCTCTGCTCCTAGGTATTAAATAAACTAAGTGCATAGTTATGATGAGCAAGAGTGTCTCACCCAAAATTGTGAATTTTTTGGCCCCAGGATCAAGGGTTATGGTGTGTGTGTGTGGGGTGGGGGGGGGGGGCTCTATTGATTATATAGTGAAAATACATGAATTCTTTGAAAATTTTCTTCTCTACTCCTAGGTATTAAATAAACTAAGTGCATAGTTATGATGAGCAAGAGTGTCTCAACCAAAATTGTGAATTTTATGGTCCCAGGGTCAGGGATTCTGGTGTTAGGGCAGGGCTCGTTTGATTATATATTGAAAATACATGAATTCTTTGAAAATCTTCTCTGCTCCGAGAAATTAAATTAACTAGTAAGTACATAGTTATGATGAGCAAGAATGCCTCTTATAAAATTATGAATTTTATGGCCCCAGAGTCAGGGATTCTGGTGTTAGGGCGGGGCTCTATTGATTATATAGTGAAAATACATTAAATCTTTGAAAATTTTCTTCTCTATCTCTGGGTATGAAGCAGATGAACTACCTATATAGTTATGATGAGCAAGGGCCCTAATCTTCAAGAATTGTGAATTTCAAGGCCCCAGGGTCGGGGGGCTCTACTCATATACTGAAAATGAATTAATTGTTTGAAATCTGCTCCTTTGTATTTATAAAACATTTATTTATTTTTTGATAGGCAATTTTAAGGGTGCCTTTTTAAAATTTGTGCAATGTGTGGACCTAGGGTCAGGGGTTTATGTCACAGTGTTAGGGGCACTACTGATTATTGCTGAATATTACTGATTAGTTGGAATGCATTTTTGTTCCCCTACCCTGCGTATGGATATTCAGTAACCAAGCTAAGCAACTGCTGAGTGTATTGTTATGATGATCAATGGTGCCTCTTTCAAAATTGTGAATGCCATTAGCATCTGGCTTAAAACATGAATCAAATTCAATAACTGGAAAGTTGTTGCATAATGCTCAGGTGACCTATAAGGCCCGTGGGCCTCTTGTTTATAATTATTATTGAAAAACAGCTGTCAATGACATCAAAAAGCCTTTAAAGGAGACCTTTTCTCTTTCCAATGCTTCATATGAATATTTGAAATAGCCTGCTAATAAAGGCATGTAATTTGCATTCCAACAGATTGTTTTAAAACTTTATCTCCAAAAGATTGTCCAAGATATTGATTGTCAATTTTAAAGTACTTTTGTGTACAATCAAACAAATGCAAAGGTTTGTTGCATTTTTGTCAAAAAAGCAGCTTTCAATATTGTCAAAAAGTCTGGACTTTAACTTATCAATCGAAATGGTTGTATATGAAGTTTTCATTCATGATTTAATTGAATTAATTGATCATGAAAGGAGTTTGTCTCTCATCTAATTTAATATAAAATCGTAAAAATTTATTCAGTTGAAAAAATGGGAAATGGGGGGTTAATAAATCTTGCATATCTGATATATAATTTTATTGCAAATGCCAAAAAAGCACACTTAGAAATCCGCACTCTTATACCTTTTCCATTTAAATGTCTTCAGTTGTGCTTTCTATATGCCCCTGGATCGGAAGATAACGGGGGCATGTTGTTTTTAGCTCACCTGAGCCGAAGGCTCAAGTGAGCTTTTCTGATCACATTTTGTCCGGCGTCCGTCTGTCCGTCTGTCTGTCTGTCCGTCTGTCTGTCTGTCTGTAAACTTTTCACATTTTCGACTTCTTCTCAAGAACCACTGGGCCAATTTCAACCAAACTTGCCACAAAGTATCCTTGGGTGAAGGGGATTCAAGTTTGTTCAAATGAAGGGCCACGCCCTTATTCAAGGGGAGATAATTGGGAATTAATGAAAATTTAGTGGTATATTTTAAAAATCTTCTTCTCAAGAACCACTGTGCCAGGAAAGATGAAACTTATGGGGAAACATCCTCAGGTAGTGTAGATTCAAGTTTGTTCAAATCATGACCCCCGGGGGTAGGGCGGGGCCAAAATGGCCGACCAAAGTTTTACATAGAAATATATAGGAAAATTCTTTAAAAATCTTCTTCTCAAGAATGACAAAGCCATAATTCATCATATTTATATGGAAGCATGCTCAGGTAGTGTAGATTCAAGTTTGTTCAAATCATGACCCCCGGGGGTAGGGCGGGGCCAAAATGGCCGACCAAAGTTTTACATAGAAATGTATAGGAAAATTCTTTAAAAATCTTCTTCTCAAGAATGACAAAGCCATAATTCATCATATTTATATGGAAGCATGCTCAGGTAGTGTAGATTCAAGTTTGTTCAAATCATGATCCCCAGGGGTAGGGCGGGGCCAAAATGGCCGACCAAAGTTTTACATAGAAATGTATAGGAAAATTCTTTAAAAATCTTCTTCTCAAGAATGACAAAGCCATAATTCATCATATTTATATGGAAGCATGCTCAGGTAGTGTAGATTCAAGTTTGTTCAAATCATGACCCCCGGGGGTAGGGCGGGGCCAAAATGGCCGACCAAAGTTTTACATAGAAATATATAGGAAAATTCTTTAAAAATCTTCTTCTCAAGAATGACAAAGCCATAATTCATCATATTTATATGGGAGCATGCTCAGGTAGTGTAGATTCAAGTTTGTTCAAATCATGACCCCCGGGGGTAGGGCGGGGCCAAAATGGCCGACCAAAGTTTTACATAGAAATATATAGGAAAATTCTTTAAAAATCTTCTTCTCAAGAATGACAAAGCCATAATTCATCATATTTATATGGGAGCATGCTCATGTAGTGTAGATTCAATTTTGTTCAACTCATGACCCCCGGGGGTAGGGCGGGGCCAAAATGGCCGACCAAATTTTTACATAGAAATATATAGGAAAATTCTTTAAATATCTTCTTCTCAAGAATGACAAAGCCATAATTCATCATATTTATATGGAAACATGCTCAGGTAGTGTAGATTCAAGTTTGTTCAAATCATGACCCCCGGGGGTAGGGCGGGGCCAAAATGGCCGACCAAAGTTTTACATAGAAATATATAGGAAAATTCTTTAAAAATCTTCTTCTCAAGAATGACAAAGCCATAATTCATCATATTTATATGGAAGCATGCTCAGGTAGTGTAGATTCAAGTTTGTTCAAATCATGACCCCCGGGGGTAGGGCGGGGCCAAAATGGCCGACCAAAGTTTTACATAGAAATATATAGGAAAATTCTTTAAATATCTTCTTCTCAAGAATGAAAAAGCCATTATTCATCATATTTATATGGAAGCATGCTCAGGTAGTGTAGATTCAAGTTTTTTTAAATCATGATTCCCTGGGGGTAGGGCGGGGCCAAAATGGCCGATTAAAGTTTTACATAGAAATATATAGGAAAATTCTTTAAAAATCTTCTTCTCAATCATTTTCGAAAAAATAGCAAATCCATGATTGGTCATGGGACTACTTTTGGATTTAAACTTTACAATAAAAAGACATTTTATACTAGTCCTACCCTTGGTACTCAGGTGAGCGATGTGGCCCATGGGCCTCTTGTTGTGATGTCTGTTTGTTTGTCTGTCTGTTGTCAATTTTAATCAAGCTCATAACTATTGCGCTGTCAAGGGTATAGATGTATACCACTTCATTCTACCTCCCACTCCAGAATTGTCTTAAGGTACTATAGTATGTCACTCGTCAGCTTTTTAGAAAAGTTCACGCAGAATTGAACCTATTTCTTCAAGACTATTCATTAAAATTCAATTTTTATAACATATTTTGATTCAACAATGTTAATGTTTTTACATTCAACGAAAAAACTGCTCAAAAACCTACAAAGAAGCCATCTTCGCTAGCCAAGGGTTTCTGATACGCTACTCTCCTCATAAACCCTTGGCCTACGGTGTTCATAGAAATCGGGATTATTTTCCAGTGTTCTGATTATATTTCAGTACACCCAGGTCGACCAATCAGCAATTGTTTTTTGTAAATGACAATATTTGCGTTCGGGATACATCTTCACTCTTTAATCTCGGAAATGAAAAACGCAAGTAAACAACGATCCGTAAGATAACATTCAATTCTATGAATAGCCATGGTGTCATCCAACATCTTCTAAATATGTGATTAAGAATCTATATTGAAGCTTCAGATTTGTTCTTTAAATAATGAATAAACATAACTCAATTATTGCTTCTTAATCATTCTTGAAAAAACTTTGATTTAATTTTTTTTTAACACAAGTCTTTATTTCTGGCGATGACGCAATCTGTGCGTACCTGATAGATTCAAGATAACGTGACGGAAAACAATCCCGTCTTTTGACTTCACCGTATGCCAAGGGTTTACGAGGAGAGTAGCATATCAGAAACCTTGGCTAGCGAAGATGCAAAGAAGCAAGATTTCTAAGGGATTATTTCTTGTGGTGGAAGGATATTTAGCAGATAATTCTGCAAATCTGCACATTTATTATAACCTTCCCCTCCCCCCAACATGAAAAGTGCGGGGTATACTGTAATCGGTATGTCCGTCCGTCTAGCTGTACGTCCGTCCGTTTGTCTGTTACGCTTTGGGGTACCCATCTCTTATCCGCAACTCCTCTTATACCACTGAGTGAAATTTAATGAAACGTTCACAGAATATTTATTACATATTGCCATTGTGCATCTCCTATTTTACTTTTTGATTCGATACCTACTGTAAATGTATTATATTTGGCATGTACGATGTTTGGAGGAAATTGATTTTTGAACAGATTAGCGTAGATTTGATTTAGCGCATTTATTCATTTTCGTATACATGAGTATATGTGCAAGACATTTAGCGTTGTACTTGAATTAGCGGACGTTTCTTTCCGCCAAAGGCGCTAAAAAGAACACACAGCCAAATGTAATACGTTTACAGTATTTTGGGTTTCCCGACCACAGCAAAACATGGACTTTGCCATTATTAGAAGCACGGGTTATCATTTAGTGAGCTAATTACTCGATACTTGTGACTGATCAGCACTTAAGTCGTGAAAGGCTTGATTTAATAAAATGTTTTATTGCCTATTCAGTTTTTAATACCCCAAGTATGTTACTTTTTGGGTGCAAAAAGGTCACACAATAATTTACTCGCATTTTGCAAGATATGCTCAATATTAAATATTATTCAAACTTTTTTACGTAAAATAAAATTGTATTTATTGCTATGGTTACATCTGATAAAATATCATAAAGGCTAAAGTAATGAACCAAAGAGTTTAAATTTAAGTGCAAAAATGTCAACTTCATTGTACCGTAGATCAGTAAGATGCACACCGACCCCCTAATTTCTCTGCAATTTTGAGTCACACTATTTGAGTACTTATCTAATACCGGGTATATACTTCTCAAAAAAATCCTTGATTTAACAAATTTCACGTGTGACATGCCTTAACATCGGGGACACATCTTGTTTTAAGCCGAAATTCAATTGTTAAAGTCTTGTCAGACAATTCCAAAACCATCAACAGCAACAGGATTAGGGCAAGAAGTGATGTTGATAACGGGAAATATTTTTGTTACTAGGAAGTTAAACGTATTGATCGTATTTCGATTATTTAGACAGGAAGTCTCCATTTTTTCTAAGCAGAGTAAAAAAGTTAAAATTACTTAGTTTTGTATAGTGGTCTTCCCATCATGATATGGTCTACCCACACTGCGCCTCAGATCAAATCTGTGACTTCAAACTAGCATACACATCAAGAGAAAGGAGCATACGCCACTGACAAAAGAGGTAAAGACAATACTTTTTGCCATCATAGACAACTGCTTATAAAAAATAGAAAATGGTAACTTGCCTGTATTGTCCCATCGTCGGAAAGCCAAAGGTGATCTCGTATATACTTATGATAAGTAAAGACGAGATCATCCGTGGGTTTCCTACGATGACATTGTCCTTGGTTGTTCGAAAACATTTTGTCTAAAAAAAATTAAAGCATTCTGATTCTATACACGGGTTCTCTGGTTTGATTTTAAAAATGCCGAAGATATTCATTAAAATTAAGGCTTTCGGACGTGCAGCCCCTGGGGGGATAGGTGGGTCAAGGGAGTGCAGCCCCTGGGGGGGGGAAAACCAAGTGATAGCCGGGTCAAGGGAGTGCAGCCACTTTTGGGGCCTGGGGGGATAGCCTGGTGGGGGATAGCTGGGTCAATTCAGTACATATAGCCCCCTAAATATAGGGGTGTTTACACTGTGTTTACATTATACACTATACGCTGCTACTACGATTCACAACGCTGCTACTACGATTTTGGCAGCGATTCAAGTTTGTTTAGGGCCGTGTGCAAAAAATATGCTTACCTATGCATTGTGACGTCATACACTTGTAAAATTAAAGTTTCATTTTCACTTTTGTTTCTAAGAAGTGAACTTACATTTTCAGAAAATGTAGGACTATCTTTTGTTTTTTCTCTCTTTTACTATGATGATTTTCCTGCTGTGAAGCTTTTCTTGTTTAAAGCTCAATTTCTCTATGACCACTGAAGTAAACATCCTGATCAGTGATGCATTCTTGCCATGTGAATGTTGAGACCGCGTTCATTTTTGAAATCTCCTTTCTGACAGACATATTCCACAGGTAAGTTTGTCTTATTTTTGTTTACATTTCCTATTAAGATCATCTTTGCATTTAATCATAATTATCATATGTAAAGTTCTGTTTTGAATGTAAATACTGTATTTATCCTCATTTCATGTGATTTACAGTTGTATAACCTGCATGTAACTCAGAGTGCATTTAATATTTCTATGATGGGTCATTCTATAATTGAATTTAAATCAGAAAAATGTTCACTAAATTTTGATAAAATACATGGTATCTTTTACATTTCTGTGCCTTTTGTCTCTAAATTATTGCTTTACTTACATTGTAAAGTGAGGTTAATTGTGTATCACTGTATTGTATGATTTTTTTTCAGGATCAGCTGAGATGTTATTTCACTGGATTATTTAATGGATAGACTTATTGGGCATATAGTTGGATATCTCTGGTAAGTTTGTCTTGTTTTTTAAATTGTTTACATTTCCTATGAAGGTCATCTTTGCATTTAAGTATGATTATATGGTTAATTTAATTACTGTGTAATACTTATGTGATCTGATATCTCTAACTTACATTCATATAAACACACCCTTATTTAAACTAAAATATATTAACACATGATTAAGGGATCTTCAGAATATTAATAAGTCCTTTTGTATAAATTATGATATAATTTCCTAATTCATTATGTATGTTACCCATTAAATTCAGACTTAATAAATGGTGATCAAAGAGATACTAATTAGGAATCTAATAAGAGAAAAGGAGGAATTTACAAAAGATTAATCCTAAGTCATTTACTTTTTGTTTTGATTCTAAATATGTGTGATATATGGCATACATATATTTTCATTTTCACTTTTGTTTCTTGGTAATGAGCTTTTCAAAAAATTAAGGACTACATGTTGTTATATTATGGGTCATTCTATAATTGAATTTCAATCAGAAAAAATGTTCACTAAATTTTGGTAAAATACATGGTATCTTTTACATTTCTGTCCCTTTTGTCTGTAAATTATTGCTTTACTTACATTGTAAAATGAGGTTAAATGTGTATCACTGAATTGTATGATTTTTTCAGGATCAGCTGAGATGTTATTTCACTGGATTATTTAATGGATAGACTTATTGGGCATATAGTTGGATATCTCTGGTAAGTTTGTCTTGTTTTTTTAATTGTTTACATTTCCTATGAAGGTCATCTTTGCATTTAATCATAATTTATATGTAAAGTTCTATTTTGAATGTAAATGCTGTATTTATCATCATTTCATGTGATTTACAGTTGTAAAACCTGCATGTAACTCAGAGTACATTTAATATTTCTATGATGGGTCATTCTATAATTGAATTTCAATCAGAAAAATGTTCACTAAATTTTGATAAAATACATGGTATCTTTTACATTTCTGTCCCTTTTGTCTGTAAATTATTGCTTTACTTACATTGTAAAATGAGGTTAAATGTGTATCACTGAATTGTATGATTTTTTTCAGGATCAGCTGAGATGTTATTTCACTGGATTATTTAATGGATAGGCTTATTGGGCATATAGTTGGATATCTCTGATAAGTTTGTCTTGTTTTTTTAATTGTTTACATTTCCTATGAAGGTCATCTTTGCATTTAATCATAATTTATATGTAAAGTTCTATTTTGAATGTAAATGCTGTATTTATCATCATTTCATGTGATTTACAGTTGTAAAACCTGCATGTAACTCAGAGTGCATTTAATATTTCTATGATGGGTCATTCTATAATTGAATTTAAATCAGAAAAATGTTCACTAAATTTTGATAAAATACATGGTATCTTTTACATTTCTGTGCCTTTTGTCTCTAAATTATTGCTTTACTTACATTGTAAAGTGAGGTTAATTGTGTATCACTGTATTGTATGATTTTTTTCAGGATCAGCTGAGATGTTATTTCACTGGATTATTTAATGGATAGACTTATTGGGCATATAGTTGGATATCTCTGGTAAGTTTGTCTTGTTTTTTAAATTGTTTACATTTCCTATGAAGGTCATCTTTGCATTTAAGTATGATTATATGGTTAATTTAATTACTGTGTAATACTTATGTGATCTGATATCTCTAACTTACATTCATATAAACACACCCTTATTTAACCTAAAATATATTAACACATGATTAAGGGATCTTCAGAATATTAATAAGTCCTTTTGTATAAATTATGATATAATTTCATAATTCATTATGTATGTTACCCATTAAATTCAGACTTACTAAATGGTGATCAAAGAGATACTAATTAGGAATCTAATAAGAGAAAAGGAGGAATTTACAAAAGATTAATCCTAAGTCATTTACTTTTTGTTTTGATTCTAAATATGTGTGATATATGGCATACATATAATTTCATTTTCACTTTTGTTTCTTGGTAATGAGCTTTTCAAAAAATGAAGGACTACATGTTGTACTGTGATGATGCTAAAAAAAAAATGTATTTTTCTGTATGCAGTACTGACAGTTATTAAACCAAAATTGAATCTGCTGTTAATAAAAAGTCTTTTAGTGTCTAAATAATTAATTTGATAATCATTTTATTTGTGATATTAATACAGTAATTGTGCTTTTTTTAATTATCTTAAGATAACATGATGAACTTTTCTCATCTGGAGTTAATGTTAAAAACAATTTTTGAGATTAAAAACAAATATTTTCATGATCTTTTTTGACATTGTACATGTTGTATTTAAACATGCATTGTTTCATGCAGTACTCTGTCATATTAACAAAATGGTTTTATTTCTACAGTCATCAACATGGAAGATATGGTTTGTTCCTAACATCTATAATCCATTCTCTATGAAGTTCAGACTGTCTGCTGTTCCTTTGGAAATACACAGTTAGTCAACAAACATAGAAACACACAAACTTGAAGGTAAAGTTTCAATGAGATACAATTGTAATTTTTATTTATTTATTTATTTTACATATGCATGTTTATATTTTTGAATTGATATGTAAATGATATATTTAAATAAACAGGGCTTGGTGGTCATGGTCATTTTTAGACTATATTGATATCCTTTAGAAGAAGAAGAAGAAAAGGCATAAAAATGCATGATCAATTTTTAAAACTAAAATGTATGAAATTTTTCTTTCCAAATGATAGTCAACAGCTGAAGATAGCATATCTATAGAATAAGTTAAATATGGCTAATTTGTTAACCCCCAGCTTCCTTAATAGCATAGTTGGTAAAGATAGCAAGTTTTGACTCCAATTGCTGATGAATTTTGAATTTTTCATTTAATATTAACATTATATCACAGGGTAAAAATACTATAATGTGGCCCATCAGGATGACCAGAAAAGAAATCTTAATGACCCTCTTGATTATGTATAAAGACTGTAACCATATAACTGATGTAAGATGATCTGATTGTTTGGAATTAAAATTTCCTGGTGTTTCTACTACCCAAGATCTTCTTATGAGTGCATGGGACTGCTGTAAACCTTCTGTTAAAGCACACCTTGGAGCATGACACTTTATTCATTTAAGGTACTTTCAATATCATTTCTATGAGTTTGTGTTCTTTCTTTTTAATAATGTAGTAATGAATTCAAGTGTTATATCTCCTTTAACCTCATTAATATGTATGCTTCCAAAATCATTATAGATCTGTCTGTATAGTTTCTTCAGCTCTTTGAACACAAATACCCTGATTCAAACTTTTGAGGTAAACATCATAGAGACATCATAAATGATTATCAGAGTGTATATATCACAATCTTGACCATAAGGTCAATTTAAATGGTCAAAGGCACAACAAATGAAAGTGAAAACTTTTTTTTTTAAATCAGAATACATAATTTTGTAATAAACAAACACTGGAAAGTTACTCTCATAATGAGCCTTAATGTCTTCCAAGAGTTCAGTTTGGACTTCCTCCATTAATCCTTATATCTTGTAATCCTTGTATCTCCAATGGTTTTGTGGGCTAAAAATCATGTGTCTTTAACAATCTTTTTTTTCTGACAACTGTTTTCTCTTATCATCTATAAACTTGACTTCTTCTCTAGTCAAAAGTCTTTCAGGGTAATCCAAGTAATTCTTACCCTCTTTTGGTAATAAATGGTTATATTCTTCATTTGCTTCTTCTGCAATCAAGGGTCTTTCTATGTAATCTCTGACAACATTAGGATCACCCTTTTCTGGACATAATTGGTTATATTCTTCTTGAGAAATGATCTCAATAGTGCCATCTTTTTTTATTTTAACTGGTATACCTCTGTCTACATCTTTCTCTGAAAGAATTCTCTCTCCAAACTGAATTTTACTTATTCCTTTACTCTTTTCTTTACTAGAGGTGTTACCCATGGTTAATATGAAAAGTCAAAATCTTATGTTACAACTTGTATTTATACCCTTTTTGTCTATATTTAGAATTCCATCAAGCTTATATTGCATTACAATTTTTCTTTTTCAACTAAGACATTATTTTTTTTATTTTTTTCAGGATTCTCTTGTGAGGGCTTATGGAAATGATCTATGTCTACTCTTAGAATGGTGAAAGACTATCAGATTATGCAAAGATCAACAGAATATCCTCTCTTGGAACACTGAAACAAGAAAACCAAACTTAAGAGGATGGAGGATTTAAGAAGAACATAGATAAATATGATTTCCAACGAATTTAACCAGTACAATCATAGACTGTGGTTTACAGGATTACAAAGAAAGGACTCAGGATTGTATCTTTCACTGTCAGACACTGACTATGGATAAAGTGTAATCATTTATCAAACTGAGATCTAGTCAAATCAAGTATTGAAAATATGATTTTCTGATAGCATGAGCTCTTTAAAAACTAATTCTCACAGACCTCAAAGTATCTGAAAGTGACTTTTATTTTTACCAATTCATATTGAAGACTGTTGTTATGTATGGGAATTACACATTAAAACCTTTTATTTTTCATCTAATTTTTACAACCCCCTAGAAATTAACACAGATATCCAGATGCTGGATTTAATGTTATTATTTAACTTTCCTGGAATTGTAAATATATTTTGTTTGTGTATGTATCATGTTTAATTTTGAATTTAAAATTGGTCTCAATAAGACCCCCAATAAAGATGCAAGTGTCCCATAATCTGTGTTTTAATAATATCTTGAATATCTTTATCATACCATATTCATCATACTAATTACATATAGAATGGTTGTAGGAATACACTTTGTTGTTAAGGACACTTTGTCAAGGTCAAAGCATAAGATTATTGAGATGACTTCTTTGACAATAATTTGTAACTTACAAACTTCACATCATAAGTACACACTCAGATGAAGAATCAATAAGATATTTCTATAGAGTTTTTGGATCATTTACTCCTGGGTAAAAGTTAATTACTGAGATTACTGATTTGAGTCCTGTAATGCAATAACTTAAACATTGTGTAATAACTTATAGACTTTATAAAAATTAGGTGCAAATTCTTAGGAAAGGAATGAAATGTTAATCAAATGTACAATGTTCAAAGGTGTTTATATATGACTATTACTATGTAATACCTTGGGTTTCTGTAAAAATCCTATATTCACTACATAGATAAAGACCTGTATAATATATATTTTAAACTATGCTGAAGGAAAAAAAAGTAAAAAGCTCTCCCCTTCATCTCTATCATATTCTGTCATACACAACAATAGATAAATTGCAGTCTTATAACAAACTGATGTCTAATCAAATCCTAGAATTGATATTGTGATTTTCTGATAGTATGAGATCTTAAAAAAAAAAATAATAATTCCCAGACTTCAAAGTATCTAAATGTGACTTTTATTTTTACTAATTCATATTGAAGACAGTTGTTATGTATGAGAAGTATACATTTAAACCTTTTATTTTTCATCTTATTTCTACAACCCCTAACAAATTACACAGATGTTTAAAAGCTAGCTTTGGTGTAATTATTACTTTCCTGGAACTTTAAAAAAAAATTTTGTTTGTGTATGTGTGTGTCCTATTTTGAATTTAATAGGTCTCAATAGGACCCCCATAAAGATGTAATAATATCTTGAATATTTCTATCATCCCATAGACTTCATGCTTACTACACAGAACAGGTTAGAGTAATACACTTAGTTTTATAGGACACTTTGTCAGGGTCAAAGCATGAGATTATTGAGATAACTACCTTTGACAATAATTTGTAACCTGCAAACTTCACATCATAAGTAAAGAAAGATTCTGAGATGATCTATAGATTTTTGGATCATTTTTCTCCTGGGTAAAATTTAGTTGTTGTGACTTTTAACATTTTGTGATAACCTAGAGACTTTATTTTAGCTTTATTGGGTGGCATAGCATATTCTTTGGAAAGAATTGAAATGTAAATCATATGCACTATGTTCAAGGTTGTTTAAAGACTATTACTATGTAATACCTTAGAATTCTGTAAAAATCTTATAATCACTGCGTAGATAAAGACTGATTGAAATAATTTATGTTTTGAAATAAGGTTTAGAAAAAAAGGCAGGAATGTGGATATGACTTTTATTCAAATGGTGCAGTACAGCAACTCTGGTGATTTACATATATTCAGTCATAAATAGATAGGTATTGGGAAGACTCCTCTAGATTTTGAAATTTTCATTCAAAAGTATAGAATTTTTTTTTTAAGTTTGAAAGATTAAATGGCAGCATATCATTTGCTTGTGAATTAAAAAATAAATCCAAACATATACATCTTTGGATGATAATTGTAGAATTTTATCAATTTCTGGACTTAGGTCTTGATATCATCCTTTAATGTCCTTAAAATTTTAATGACTGTCTTTTAGTTTTAGTCGAATTAGTTTCTTTTCTACATGTGAAAATGACATCATCCAAAGAAGTTCTTTATCTGCATGTTATATGAAGAAGACAATTTTCATCACAGTGAAAAAGATTGTTTTGTTAAACATAATGCATTGATGCACAAATATATTTTTAGATTTTTAATAGCTAGGGTTTATATTTCTTTATATGGAATGCTAAGTTCTGTTGATTTTAATTTTTGTGAACAAAAACATACTAGTAGAAAAAAATGTACATGATGTGTTAGAAAAGCATGTGGAAACCTGATGACTTTATCATTGTTGATTAAATCAATTATGAGTTTCATCTTTGTTACATTGTAAACATTTCTAAGTAGGGCATACATCAGAAACTCTTAAAATTCTGAGTATCAGGGTTTAACACATCAATTCCAAATGATTTTTGGACGCTTTTTATGTATCAAAAAGACAAAATAGAATATCTGTTCGCAGATGTTCCAAAAGGAAAACAAGCACAAAGAAATGATTTGTAATGTTCTTTTATGTGATTCATGTAAAATGTATTTTAAAGTGTACCCTAACATTTATCTTTTGCATAAATACATATTTTTGTGGAGAATTTTTCATAACTTTGAAAAAGTAGTCTTATTGTATAATATGGTTAACTTAAAATTTTGTAGACTTAAAAGTTGTACATGATGTGTTACACATCTTACATATGTAACCATTTCATTCCAGGGCATTCAGCATATATTGTGGTTTTGTCTTAAATTTGTTTGCTTATGTAATCAATAATTTGAGAATACTCAAATTAGGTAATATATGAGAGAATAAACAAGAAAATCAGGTTTGAAAAATGGTTTTTACAATTAATAAGGGGTTCTTCTATATATTTAATCTATAAGTAAATTCAGTCTATACAATTAAGGTATTTCTGTATGAAATAAACTTGCATTTAAGCATTTTAAGTCAATTGTAAACATTACTTTAACCAGTTTTAAAAAATGATTAGATTCACTGTCAGCATGTTATTTCCTATAAAATAAATGAGAAAACAAACAATTTAATTTGAGTCAGTTACTTAATGTAAATAAGAAGCATTGGAAATTGGGAATATTTCACAAAGTTGATTGAGCATAATTAATTTATACAAAATTTTATTCACATAAGTGAATGACATGGGCAGCAGGCAAAGCCTATTTGAGCCCTCTCCCTAAAGAGGATAATTGAGCATAATTCTCACTAAGACAGTTGGAGTATTTTGATTTAAGCATTAAAGAAACCATTTCAAATTTCAATATACAAATCATGTTTAGTCATGCAGTATATAGTTTACACTTGCCAAAAAGTAAATGGTTATCTCAATTCAGGATCAATCCAAAGGTCAAAAAAAGGAATGAAAAAAATATATCTTTTTTATGTATCAAACATGTAGGTATTGCAATAAATTCACTGTATTCATTTTTTTTTGTTTTCTTTCTATGTATGAATAGCTCTGATTTAGGAAATCAAAATACAAGAAGTAAATAAATTATGTCAAATGATGAAGGTATACACCAGAAAATGACATGAACAGATAATTTTGAGTTTCCCTCAAATATGGTTGCCAAGGGATGTGAAATAAAAACAAAATGTGGATTCATCTATTAGGATTGAGACTTGTACATAATATGAATGATGGTTACTATGACATTAAGAATGACATGAAAGAAATAAGTTTGATTCAATTATATCATTAGTTCTTAATCCATACAGTCAACATGGAGGAAAAAAAATTCTTTATTAGGTATGAAGTAACATAGAATCACCCAATCCATCAAAATTTTACCTTTTGAAGAAAAGGAACCCTACTTGCTTTTTTAAGTTGACATTCATATTTTTGTGTTTGACAGGTAGAGCAATGGTTTCTAACTAGTATAGTGAGAACTTTATTTTAGAATCATCAGATTGTTCTGATATTCTGGTTAAGATATCAACATGACATCAATTAATTTGTTCATACAAAGGGATGAAAGCTTTTCCAGGTTTCCTCTTTACTCAGATTAGATTGTGTCTTGCTAATATATCCAACATATAAGATACTCATCAAAGTCAAACAAAGGTAAATAAATGACCTTATTAAGTTTTTAGTCAAAAGGTCAAAGAGATGTGGACATCTGCTAAATTTAATTGTTTAGTTAATATTCATCAAACTTCATGGATAGGTTAATTAAACAAACTTCATATATTTTGATTTTCAGGTTAAAGATCAGCACACTTTTTGCTATACCATTGTTTTCCATGAATATCTTAACATCTCTTTTGACTTTTCAGGTTAAAGGTCAATGTATTCCTGCTACAGTAAAACTTCATTATAAGGATCTCATAGTGATATTCTTTATTTGTAAGGAATTAGGTATAAAATCTCAGACTCTTTCTATAATATGTCACTGAATGTGCTCCTTCATTTTAGAGAGTTTTACAAGCAAATCATATACTGACTTTCAATCCTTCAAAACACAATATGTATATTAAATCTTGAGATTCAGACTTTCAGACTTTTAGGCTTTCAGCCTTTTAGGATTTCAATCTTAAAAACATTCAGACTTTCAATCTTTAAAAACTTTCAATCTTGAGGACTGAGTATTTTAATATTTATCTTATAAGTCTCGTCTTTTATGTCATTACAATTAGTCTTTAGTAATTCAAACTTTTCGTATTTGTAAAACCAAAGTGTTGAAATTACAGTGTTTGTGTAATCTTCTTAATGTTTATCTAGAATTACTGCTTTTAATACAGTCAAATATAATTTGTGATGATCAAAATTTCCAACTGAATTCAAAGACAAACTGCCTGACCTATACATATTTAGAATTTCAATATCATACATTCTTGAATATCCATAAATATCAAAATATAATGATTCAGCATTAGCTATCATCCATACACTTGTTAACCTAAGGAACGCTCTTATCATAAGTTAAACGCATGAAATTCCTCATGCAATTTTGAAGAATTTCTGTTATAAGGGATGGTGAAGACAAAAGAAGAAAAAAAGTATGGTGTAAAGTTAGCCTCACCCAACACCCAAGGGAGAGGGGGAGGGGGGTTGAATAAAAATAATTGAAACAAATAATTTAATTCAAATTTATAATTTCTTTAAAAACAAATTTAATTTGTTTTTATAAAAAATTTAACTTTAAAATTAAATTATTCCTGTTTCAATTAAAAAAGGGTTCAACCCCCCTCCCCCTCTCCCTTGGGTGTTGGGTGAGGCTAACTTTACACCATACTTTTTTTCTTCTTTTGTCTTCACCATCCCTTATAACAGAAATTCTTCAAAATTGCATGAGGAATTTCATGCGTTTAACTTATGATAAGAGCGTTCCTTAGGTTAACAAGTGTATGGATGATAGCTAATGCTGAATCATTATATTTTGATATTTATGGATATTCAAGAATGTATGATATTGAAATTCTAAATATGTATAGGTCAGGCAGTTTGTCTTTGAATTCAGTTGGAAATTTTGATCATCACAAATTATATTTGACTGTATTAAAAGCAGTAATTCTAGATAAACATTAAGAAGATTACACAAACACTGTAATTTCAACACTTTGGTTTCACAAATACGAAAAGTTTGAATTACTAAAGACGAATTGTAATGACATAAAAGACGAGACTTATAAGATAAATATTAAAATACTCAGTCCTCAAGATTGAAAGTTTTTAAAGATTGAAAGTCTGAATGTTTTTAAGATTGAAATCCTAAAAGGCTGAAAGCCTAAAAGTCTGAAAGTCTGAATCTCAAGATTTAATATACATATTGTGTTTTGAAGGATTGAAAGTCAGTATATGATTTGCTTGTAAAACTCTCTAAAATGAAGGAGCACATTCAGTGACATATTATAGAAAGAGTCTGAGATTTTATACCTAATTCCTTACAAATAAAGAAAATATCACTATGAGATCCTTATAATGAAGTTTTACTGTAGCAGGAATACATTGACCTTTAACCTGAAAAGTCAAAAGAGATGTTAAGATATTCATGGAAAACAATGGTATAGCAAAAAAGTGTGCTGATCTTTAACCTGAAAATCAAAATATATGAAGTTTGTTTAATTAACCTATCCATGAAGTTTGATGAATATTAACTAAACAATTAAATTTAGCAGATGTCCACATCTCTTTGACCTTTTGACTAAAAACTTAATAAGGTCATTTATTTACCTTTGTTTGACTTTGATGAGGGTAGACTGTGAAGCGTGACGTTATAATTAAATTCTTGAGTCGCTGACAAAATCGTAGTAGCAGCGTATAGATATAATGCAAACACAGTGTAAACACCTCCTATTTAGGGGGCTATATGTATGAATTGACCCGGTTCCCCCACAGACCCCCAACTGATCCCTTGACCCACCTATCCCCCCGGGGGCTGCACTCCATTGACCCGGCTATCCCCCCAGGGGCTGCACCCCCTTACCCGGCTACCCCCCAACCCCAACTGCATCCCTTGACCCAGCACCCCCCCAACCCCCCAAATCTGCACCCCCTTGACCCGCCTATCCCCCCAGCCAATCAAATCCAGATTTTTGACCTCATTTGCATAAAAAGTGCACTCGTTAACCCCCATCTAGGCCGCTTAACATTGGAGGGAAACGATATTTTATATTCTTATATGGCCATGTTAACAGTAAATAAGTTTTTGTTGTTTGTATAATTGTTTTAAAAATTTTTGGCCATTATAGTATCCAATAGGTTTTGTTATAAAGTAATATTTTGTATATTAAATTAATATTGAAAATTTAAATAACTCAAATAAAAACATTCCATTTGGAACGGGGAGGAGTGTTGTAAAGAATTAACTTACGTACGACTTACTTAAGGACTTTCCCGATTCTAAAATTAGATTAACAAGATCTCTTCCCGCCAGCCCGTGCAGAACTTTGTTTATTGTGTTTAATATATTTGTACTTTAATATTGTTGTACCTGTCTTACAGAATACATTCTTAAGTAAGTAAAGGTGTATTTTTTCTATAGATCAAGTTGTGCATACGAACAGAATTGAGGGGGGGTGGAAACAAAAGACCACTTCAGGAGACTCGTTGGAAAAAGTTGCCTCAATTCGAAGGGCATTTGGAGGAAATCATGTGGAGACAGGGAAGGGGAAACATCTATGAAGCATTCTTTGACATTTTGAGAACCGTATATCCATTGGATGGTCCACCTCAATACACATATCAAACACCATTGTTCAGTTCCTGGGAAGGATTTCCTGAAAGCCAGTCCAAAATTGATGACTGGGGAAATAGACCAGGTACAAATATCCTGAGTATTTAAATACATATTCTGTTAATATACATTTGTCATTTGACATTCAAACATTCAAGGTCACTTTTTCAATTTCTTTTTATCAGAGAACACTGATGCGGAGAGTGAGGCCGAGTCGCAAATAGTGAACCCTTGGCAGAGTTGTTTTCAGGTACAGTGGAGAAAACCAGCTCAGGTATTATGCCGAACAGGGAGCTTTCCTCCGATAAGCTGCGGGAAAAAACGATCTTGGAAAAGCCCTTTTTGGGAAAATTTTTTTGATAAATGTTAGGGCTGGGGTAGGATGAAAACAGAACCAAAAATTTTATTGGAAAAAGGAAAACCCCTACAAGAAAAAGATGAAAAAGTTTTTGTGTCTTATTGGTTTAAATGAAATAATGATATTAAAAATATTCTTTACTAAAAATATTAATTTCTATTTTAAATTAACATAGTTCCCGAAGAAGGAAGACAACTGAAGCAAGTACATTTGAAATATTACAATAAACCATTTTTATATTTTTTTCTGGAAGGTCCGATAAAGGATTACAAACATGAAGTAAATACATTTTAGTAAGGCATGATCATAATTATTACCATTTTTGTCTTCATAGCTCGAGTAATAATCCAAAAACCGAATTTCTGGCTAAGAACCCAAGATGCACCCTCTGATAAAGGTATAAGCAGAAAATTTTAATATTTTAAAATTATTTTCTCCCTCGTTTCACTCCTCCGGAAATAAATATTTTCTTGACTAATTTATTGAAAAACAAAAAAAAGAATATACTGTAGGATTGGGGGTTGTTACAAATCGCATTTTTATTCAAAACATACAAATCAAACTACATGTAATAAAATTTACACGATAAACAATGCAAGGGCTGGGGGGGGCAGGGAAAACCAAAAACACAAAACAACCGCATTTTTGTAACAAGTATTAATAAACATTTCCTGGTAAAAGTATTTATAGTGAGCGCTAAATCGCTCGTGCATGAAAAACCAGTTTCTTAAGATACGAAGTTTCACAGAATACCGAAGAAAAACGTGAAAAATAAATTTATTTTCTCCCTCTTTTCACTCCTCCGCAAATAAATATTTTCTTGACTAATTTATTGAAAAACAAGAAAAAGAAATACTTAGGATTGTTGCGTTCGTTACAAATCGCTTTAAAACAAAGGACAGTAGGTGCAATAAATTAAAATAATTTTATAACCCAATATTCATTGAAACCAGAATTTTATGTTAAAGATTGTTTTTATATAACCGTCTTTGGCTTTACCCGTGACCCACCGACCATTTTTTTTTAAGAATGAACAGACGCATTATCATTAGCAGCGGCTGTAACTCCGCCGCTACAAAACTGTGTAAAGCATATTTAAAACTGTAAAGGGCCCAAATTTTCATTTAAAAAGACAACAATATTTTCCACCCTTTTGTTTTTGACAGACGTTTGAGTTTATTTGAAACTTTGCATTTATTGAGGGATTTACAAAATTTACATCTGTAAACATGTAATCATTGGAAAACTTATCCATCTCAGACATGACGATGTTTAACCAAAACACAGGACACAAATCTTTCCAGTTTTTGGTATATCACCGAATTTCCTCTCCTGTAGATATCCGTTTTGCTTCTGGGAATATCAATTTCGATGTGAACACTTTCCCAAATGGGATACATAATGGAATATTTCATACCAGAAAAACACAATACACACATCACAAAGGAACTTATCCTCCTGGGGACAAGTTTGAAGAAAATTCATGAGTCTGACTTATACTGTAGAAAAGTTCCAGAAGCGACGTTGATACTCTCTGTTGCACCAAACCTCCCCCAAAAAAAGCGACAGTAGACACTGATGCAGGAGGATGCGTAAATGAATGCTTCGAACACCAGTCTTGAATTTAGAGAAATATATATCGTAGATCTTGTTCGTTGACTGATATTTTGTATTTCTCACGATATGCGAAAAAGACTCCACTATACGTAGATAAAAGGAAAATCGACTTTAAACTTGTCAATATTTATCCATTGGCCTTGATAATTCTTCAAAGTCTGAAATATATATTAACATGAAAGCACATTAAAATTCAAACCAAATTTGTACAGTAACCAATAATAGCCACGATATTATATGGGTCAATAAAAAAAAAGCAGCTAAATGGTTCATATGAAAATTGGAGATAAAATTTAAAATATTTCCGTTTCTTTTTTGTATCTAAATTGAAAAAGCTGCACAATATTTTGGGAAAACAACATTTAGCAAACAGTGGGGAAGCTACTTTTTTCAGAAATTTCTCGTAAAAGTTATCAAATTGTGTTTTTCTGTCATTGGTGTTACCTTAAAATTTTGTTGTATAGAATAAATTTAAAAGACTTATGAATGAAGCCATGATAAACATGTTCTTGGATTATTAAAGTTTACTGACAAGTCCAAAATATGTTGTCCAGTGATGAAAATTAAGTTTTCAATCAATTTACATTAATAAAAAAATAAATAGAACACACTAAAAAATGCTGTAAATGTGGTGCCATGTGTGTACAGTTCAAAATAACATAATTTATGACTTTTTTAAGGAGTGAAAATAGGTAATAAAAATTATTTCTTACATTTAAACTTATTAAAGTAAAAAAATAACAAGTTTCAGGTTGGTTACTCCACTGACTCAACTGTAACACCAATGATCGAAATTAGTAATACTAATGACTTAGCACTTAAGAATTAGCATTTAAACATACTTTAACATGAAACTTCATATGAAAGACAGAATACACTGCATGGCTAACATACAAAAATGAAAAAAGTTTCGGGGATTTATACTTAAAATGTCTAATAACAAAAAGAAATCTGGTAACACCAGTGACAGAATAGTTAACTTTTATGGTAACACCAATGCTGGTGAAGTAACAACGGTGACAAGAATATGCAGTGTTGTTAATCATTGTTTTAAAAAAAAAAATGTTTGTAGGGTAAAAGGGTCTCAGTTGTGAAGGATATGATGTTTTAAATCCCACATTCTTTATTAGAGAACTAGTAGATAAAATGTATTAATCAAAATCTCTTTCCCCGTTGTTACTTCACCAGTCATCGGTGTTCCCAAAAATTTAAACTATTCGTAGAGAGATTTGACAAACTAAGTTAAACTTGACTAATTTTATTTTACTTAGGTGATAAACTCTGACATTCATGCATGGCCAGTGAATTTTTCAGAAGGGAAAATATATTTTTTGAGCATAAAAAATGTTTTGTCATTGGTGTTACATTAAAAATACTAATTGGAAATAAATCAATTACTTTCAAATACCATAAATTAGGTTTGCAAAGTAGAATACAAATAAATAATTTTTCAATATAAGAAGAATATATTTTGCCTCCAAAAAATCTTGTTTTGTCAATGGTGTAACCATTCCTGTCATTGGTGTTAAACTTTAGAAATAATGCCAATGACCGTAACACCAATGACGTATTAGGCAAAAAATGATCTAATATTTCTAAGTTACCCTGGATAAAGTAAAAGTTTTGTCAACATTGCTTTTAGTTTCCCTAAAAAATATTTTCAAAAAGAGTTTAATGAATATCTAAAATCGTTTTGAAATAACGAGGGAAACACCACTGACAAAAAAAGTTTGTATTTGTGTACTTTTTAACTTCTGAAGTCCATTAATATGTTCTGATCATAAATATAAGGAGCAGTTTCTGTTGTTTTTGGTGAGAAGTGATGTAATATGACTTAGGACTGTTTATATTCTCTTATCAGGAATGATAACCCTTTTGTAGCAAAAACAAAAATAGTAACACCAATGACACAACTTTCTTGTACAGTCATATTAAATGCTGTATCAGTTAAATGGAAGGTGGGGCTCATATTTTTTATTCAAAATATATTCTTTTTAACGGTTATTTTATGTATACACGATTTTTCAGACAAAATTTCATAAAATTTTTTGGGGCGATTTATCCTTTTAAAAAAAAAATTCCATGACAGCATGAATTTGGCTGATTGGTGTAAAAATCATCCATTGACTTTAAAGAAATTAATTGTGTGAAAATTTCTATTAGTAAATAGAAAGACAATGTCATATTGTAAAGCAACAATCAAAAATTGGGAGAAAAAAAGAAATAGGTTTTTAAAAGAAGTGACACATTTAGCTGCTTTTTTTTTTATTGACCCATATCACACATATTTACAAGCCAGGCACGTAGCATCGTTTTTGAAAGTGGGGGGGCCAACCATAGAAAAATTTTTTTTACTTGCCTGAAAAAGTTGACAAGCAAAAAAAAAAAAAAAAAAAAGAAAATTAAAAGTTGCCAAAACTCCCAAAAACCGATTTCGTGGGGGGGGGGGGGGGGTGGCCAACTTTTTTAAAGCCAATTTACTATCACTTCCAATTTTTTTCTTACAAACCTTGCTATCACTATTCTCTGGTTATCAAGTGGGGGGCCAAACCACCCCTCAATGAACATTTACTATAGTAAAGGTTATGTTGGGGGAAAAAAATGGGGGGGTGGCCCCCCCCAAAACGTCCCTGCAAGCAACTTTTTATCAAAATCATAAATTGGAGAGCAGTCCTCCCTATTAAAAATCAGTCATCAAAATACTAGTATATGATTTTCAAAAGCATGTTAGATTATAACTTATATTAGTATTGCAATCATTCAAATCTAGGAGAGCAGTCCTCCTTTTTGGATAACAGTCATCCAAATCATTTCATTTCAGTATGCATGCACATTGTACACTGGTTCAGTTACCTTTGTGTACTATTTGTTCATATTTCACGATCAAAGCATGCAAATGAACATATAAATATAGTGTTCAACATCATAAATAGGAAGAGTCCCCATGATTAAAAATCAGTCGTCAAAATACTAGTATATGATTTTCAGAACCAGAATGTTAGATTATAATCTTACATTAGTATTGCAATCATTCAAATCTAGGTGAGCAGTCCCCCTTATTGGATAACAGTCATCCAATCATTTCATTTCAATATGCATGCACATTGTACACTGGTTAACAGTCAACCTTTGTGACATTCTGTCCATATTTCACGATCAAAGCATGCAAATGAACATATCAATATAGTGTTAAAGTGACTTAATTACGAAGATCCAATCCCAGTGCTATAGTATTACTGATTAATTTGTTAAAAATCTTTCTCCTTATTGGATAGCAGTCGTCCAATCATTTCATTTCAGTATGCATGCACATTGTACACTGGTTAGCAGTCAACCTTTGTGTACTATTATGTCTATATTTCACTATCAAAACATGCAAATGAACATATTAATACATCTTTATGGTGTTACAATGACTTAATTACGAAGCATCCAGTTGCGGTGCTATAAAATTACTAAATGTTAGCAGCAAATAATTTATTTTTATCAGAACATGAACTTTTTTTTTTATACCCTATCTTTTACAAACCACAAGAACTTTCATTTTTTGTCGATCAAAGAAGACCAAAAAGCTGCTGAATTCCATTTCGGAACGATTAAGGCACATATACACTGTAGAACCGTAATTTGATACATATAAATGTTTTAGTGACCTCCCATCAAATTAATAAATGGGGGGAAAAATAAATCCTGTGACCAGTCGAAAAAAATGCGTCGAATGCGCTTGTTCCATGGATTCTAAACAAAGAAAAAAATATTTATTTATTTATTTATTTTTTTTATTTTTTTGGACATTTTTACAATTCACAAAAGATATGCAAATATAATGTCCCCAAACCTTATTGAAAAATGCAACAATATAATTGCTTATGCCCCAAGCAAAATTTGCTTACTTTTTGCTCTCGTGAAACCCAACCTACAGAAAAAGTAAATATAGTAAAAACAAAAGATAATAAATCCAATTCAATGTGCCGATCTGCGAAAGTCACATTTAACATGTACATGTTTTGATTGTGTATATGTAGTTTTACAAGTTTTATTTTCTAAAAAAAAAAAAAAACCCAAAAATTTTTACGAACATTTCAACTGTTTTAAGTTCTCTAAAAGTTGAACTTCGAACTCTTTCTGGTTCGGCTCACATAACATGCAAAACTTTTTAGTCGAATTAAATCCCCCACCCCCATCAAAATCACTAGCATCAGTAAAAACAATGCGTTCCGTATTCGATACCGTGGGGAAAACCCCGGGGGAATAAAATAGGCTCAGCTCACACCTTACGGGCAGTGGAAATTTTAAATTTTCATCCCAACATGATGCATTAGCAATAAACATTGACAGTTTGTTTGTTTGTTGTTTTTTTTAGGTCACCTGAGTAAACTCAGGTGACCATTGCTATCCTTTTTGTCCGTGTCGTCCGTCGTTCGTCGTCCGTCGTTCGTCGTGTGTTAACATTTGAACATTTTCAGCTTCTTCTCTGCAACCACTGAACCAATTTCAACCAAATTTGGTACAAAGCATCTATGGGTGAAGGGAAAAAAAATTGTGAAT